>NW_028261390.1:11953530-12121030 GCF_051295495.1 Thamnophis sirtalis
GCTTGGAAAGATGGTTTAATGGTGGTCAGGACCACGTGGCTTGAGCCCTGAACAGAAAAGGTGATCACATGCTTCAATGTTGGGTGGAGAAGAAGAGAAAGAAGGCCAGAGAGGGCATAAAACCAGGGACTTTCAGCATCTCAGCCCTTCTCTTCTTCTCCACCCAACATTGAAGCATGTGATTCCCCTTTTCTGTTCAGGACTCAAGCCATGTGGTCCTGTCCACCATTAAACCATCTTTACAAGCAAGCTCCATGTCTCCAGTGTCTTTTTCCCCACTTGGAGCCGAACCCAGAAGGACATTTCTTTCAACAGCACCCATCACACCAACCAAAGTGGCTCTGGATGTTGCATGCAGGCTAGGCCCTCTGTTAAGGACCTATGCTATAAACAGAGGCGATGCATGGAGCTGGCCTGGTGCTTTTTTTTGTTCTCATTCCCTTTGGCAGAGTCCTCCTACACTTAATAGTTGCCAGACAAGTAAAGAATCAGCAAGCTATTTTGTTTCCCCAATACAGTATCCCCAAGCAGCAGCAATGTGGGAGGAAGCTCCTATTCAGCGCCCTGTCAGTCACTGCAGCCCTTAAGGATTGAGCGAGACCTGGGGAAAGAGGAGGGAGTGGGAGACAAAAGAGTGACAGCCCTGTAAATATTTGATCGCCCCCAACTCTCTTATCAAGCTGACTTGCTTGCTTCAGATTTTTTCCCCTTTTGTTGTCTTGCACCTTTGATGTGCTAATTAACCCTCCCCATTTGACTGAATGTAAGCACATTCCATTCTTTGTATTCTGCACTCTCCATTCTCTGTTTTGTTTTTGAGCAGCCCTGCTGAGATACAATATATTTTGTTCCTTAAACCCAGCAAACTGATCCAACAAAAGATAAATCCTTAAAAGCCTACTCCATGAGTCTGGGCACAATGCCTGGAGATGCCTTCCCCCCTTCCGAGACCCTCACCTCCGAGACCCTCACCTCAAATCAGTCCGTCTCAATTTTAATTATTTTACACATCGAAGAGTGAGTTAATTACCAGTTTCCCTTTTTCTTTCACTCAGCCGCCTAGGATGGCCCATCTTCCTCCCCCACTTTTTTTTGCGGGGGGGGGGGGGGAATTTACACCTTTTCAGACAGTTTACTATCTGCATAGGATTTAGTAGCCAATAGAGAAAGTTGGTCGTTTCAGAGATGTATTAAGATCTTTGTGTTTTGTTTCTTCAGCTCAGCAGAATGATACCGAAAGCTTCCAGTCGCTGATAAAATTTCATCTGAGTCTGCAGTCTATTTCCATTTTCTATCTATAATAACTAAATTTAAGTGGCTTCAACCTCTGACTCCTTTTTTTGATTTATACTGTTTTTTTCCCTTCAACTCACCGGAAGAAGAGATCTTGGAACAAAACATTTTTGCATTAAGTTTATAAAACCCTAGGCTAATGTAATCTTTGTTTTGCTCTTTTTAAAGATAATTCTACCACTTGTTTAAGTACTTTAAGCTTGTGTTTCTCTGTGATTTACATTTTTGTGGAGAGATGGCCCTCCCAGGCTAAACAAGATCCAAGCTACGCTATTGCTCATCTAAGTTTGCCAGCCAGCCTTTTATGCACTATATGCACTTTCCTAATTTAGAACAGATTGTGAAATACTGAACCTTTTCAGTTTTGTTAAAGAGCTGGAAGGGACCCTGAGAGGTCTTCTAGTCCAGCCCCCAGCACAAGCAGGAGACCCTATGTCATTTTAGACATGTGACTGTCCAGTCTCTTCTTAAAAACCTCCAGTGATGAAACACCTGCGACTTCTGATGGAAAGCTGTTACACTGGTTAATTGCCCTCACTATTAGGAAGTTTCTCCTTAATTCCAGGTTGCTTCTCTCCTTGATTAGTTTCCACCCATTGTTTGTTAAGTATAAGTATAATCTTTATTGTCATTGTACTTAAATACAACGAAATTGGTTGTCCTGTCCTCTGGTGCTTTGGAAAATAAGTTGGCCTTCTCCTCTTTGTGGCAGCCTCTCAAATACTGGAATATTGCTATCATGTTCCCCCATGTCCTTCTTTTCTCTAGCCCCTTGATGCAAGCCTATGGCCTGAAGTGGCACACATGAACTCTGTGGGCATGTACGATGCCACCTGCTCTTCTGGTTTACGGCACACTGGCCTTTGTGGACATCGGAGCACCGAAAAATGGCCAAAACCCAGGCCATTTTCCAGCGCTCCGGTGCCCATGAAGACCAGCTTGCGCCCACGAAGACCATTACAAAAACAGCCTGAAAATGGCCCGAAGAACAGCCCAAATCCCCCTAAACATCCTCAAAACCAGCCAAAGAACAGGCATGTGCGTGCTGGCCAGCTGGCCTTCAGGTTTCCAGTGCTCCAGCGCGCACAGATGTTCCAGTTTGAGCACTCGGTGCCGAAAATATTTGTCATCACTGCTCTAGACTATCCAATGTGTTTTATGTTCTATATCTACACAGCCACAGTAAAAGGTACCTTATACTTCAAACAGTCCAGAAATACCTAGAAGGCATTTCTTAATCTTGCTATGCCAAGATATATCCATGGACATTATAAGGAGAGGCTCAACCAAGCTGCAGTGAGAGAAGAGCCAGATGGTCACCTTGACTGCTAGATGAAAAGCATCAGGGTTGTCAACCGTCCCGGAAAACGAGACTGAATTCGCAACTGCATCAGGCGCTTTGCGAATATTTTAAATGGTGACTTCTCATGGCCATCAGGATTTCAGTTAAGAAACAAAATAAGGACTTTGGATGACTCATCTCACTAGATATAGGTTCCACCACAAAACCGCGGTAGACTAAAGCGCGCTCAACGAAAGCGCGTACGTGACATCATCACAGCGCGACGAAAACAGCACGCTGTGAGTGGTAAACTTAAAATTAATGCGTAAATCTAAACCTAACCCCCCCCCCAAACCTAACCCTAAGCCTAACCCTTAACCTAACTCTAAACCTAACGCTAACCCTTAACCTAACCCTAAACCTAACCCTAATGCTTAACCTAACCCTAAATCTAACCCTAAACCTAACCCTTACCTTTATGTGAATCGGCTTGCTTTAATTTTATTTTAATTTTAATTTAATTTATTTTTAATTTTATTTGTTGCGCTGCTGATGATGTTACGTACGCGCTTTCGTCTGGCGCGCTGTAGTCTACCGCGGTTTTGGCGTGCCACAGAGATATACGTATATCGGGAGGGATTTTGTTTTATTTATTTATTTAAATTAAATAACCCTGGCTTGACCCTGAAAAGACGGAAGGAGTGGTTTTGAGAAAACCGACCACAGTGGTCCTCATGGCAGGATGAGGCTTGTAGTGAGCACTGATCGTGTTTGATGGTTTTCTGGTGTTACATATTTCGTGAGGAAAAGGTGCTGTGTATTTGACCAGAAATCTGTAGTATTTGTTTCCTCACGACTTTCTCCCTTTCTTTTCTTCACTGTGGCAAAAAGGAAGCCAATGGCCCTTAGTACAACTGGACCCAGAATAAAAATTATACAACAATGTTAAAATCCATGATGCCTTTTTATCATAACATCACAATGCCCTTTGTGGCAGGGTCCAGGGTATCTGAGGCCTCGATGGGATTGGTCTGTCTCGATCACTCCATCAGAAGAGCCTACTTCATACCCTATCTGCCAAAGAATTGCAGCTGAGGAGGGGGCGGGGGTCGAGAAGAGCCATTGCTGCTGTGCCTCCTGCCCTTTGGAATATTCTTCCATCAGAGGTGAGGTTGGCCCCTACATTCCTGGCCTTCCAGAAGAACCTTAAAACCTGGCTCTGCGAGCTGGTCTGGAGCCCGGACAGGGTGTTCTATGCGAGGGGTGGCTGTTGGGATACAGCAGGGCTGTCAAACTGCTGGCCCATGGGCTGGATGCGTTACATGCTGGCCACGCCCACAGCTGGTTTAGTGAAGGAAAACTTGTGATGCGTCGCATGACGCTGCATGACAACGCGAGTTTGACGCCACTGAGATAGAAGACCCTCATCCCCATGTCACCTGTCTTCCGTTTTTTTTAAACTTTATTTAAACTCTCTTAATTTTAATCATTTTGTATTATATTTTTCTATTTGTATTTTTGAAAGGGTGGCTCAGTGGCTAAGACGCTGAGCTTGTCGATCAGAAAGGCTGGCAGTTCGAATCCCTAGCACCACGTAACGGAGTGAGCGCCCGTTACATGTCCCACCTTCTGCCAACTTACCAGTTCGAAAGCATGTGAGAATGCAAGTAGAAAAATAGGAACCACCTTTGGTGGGAAGGTAACAGCGTTCTGTGCGCTTTCAATGTTTAGTCATGACAGCCACATGACCACGGAGATGTCTTCGGACAGTGCTGGCTCTTTAGCTTTGAAACGGAGATGAGCACTTCCCCCCAGAGTCGGGACGACTAGCACATATGTGTGAGGGGAACCTTTACCTTTATCTATTATATTTTTATTATTATTTCGTATGCCGCCCACAGTTGCGGCAACAACGTACAAAATGAAGATAAAACTGTAACAATTACAAAAAAAAAAAAAGCCAATAAATAAAGCTATAAATAGACTGGGAATATAGTAGTATCCCAAATTAACTGTGGGGTGGGGTGAAAAACTGTGTTTCAAAAGTTTAACAGAATTGCAGTAACCAGAGTGCCAGATACACTTCAGGAAATTCTTTTTTGCAGTAACATGCTGCTCTTAATGGTTACAGTTCACTTTTCCTCACTGACCTTTGACATCTTAATTTTAGTACTTGGGTAAATGACAGACTAGTTTTCTGAAAAGCAAATTAATCCTTAGCTTAGTATGCCTCAAGCCTACCGTACTATATTTATGCATGTGCTACAGCTGTCAGTTTCAGTATGCTAAGATATAATGCATGAAACACAATTTTGGGAAATTATTTCATTTGGGTATGTGAAAGAAAAATGGACTGGAAGGCTTTATTCAGTATGTAAAAGAAAAACAAGTGTTATGCAATAGTGCTTCAAGGTTTTCTACTAGCCAAAATTGTTTATACAGAAGAATTAACAATCAGTTACTATTTTTATTATTTTACATATATTCATGCATTTACAGCTTTTATGCTTTTGACTTTTTCTTCCACTTGTAGAGCTATCACATATCATAAAAGTGTAACATTGATTTGACTTGAATATGTGTGTGTGTGTATACATATATGTATGTGTGTGTGTGTGTGTGTGTGTGTGTGTGTGTGTGTGTATGTATATATATATATATATATGTTTTTTTATTTGTGCTGATAAATATGTGTATATATATATATGTATGTGTGTGTGTGTGTGTGTGTGTGTGTGTATTAGATTTGATAACGGATAAGAGCCTGTGGCCTAATGGCTAAGAAGTCTGCCTAGTATGCAATATAGCCCAGGTTCAAATCCCAGTAAGGGTATGGCTAGCTGATGAGAGCTAAATAGCTTGAAATAGATCTATACTAGTCTCCCTTTATTTATTTATCAGCACAAATAAACACACACACACACACACACACACACACACATATATAAATTAAAATGAAGTAAGATGTTTCAACTTACTTTCAGAGGTACATCATCCCACTTATTTTTAAGAGATATAATTGAATGTGGTCTAATTAGTTTTTTCTTACCTTTTGGGGGATGTGAGGGGATGGGAAGAGTTAATTGTGTTTCTTACTTATTTTAGTACGGCAACTATATTCTAAACACAGTAGAACTTTGGCTCCATTTCCTTTTTGTATTCATAATTGTGTTTAACCAGCATGGTAGTGGCAAGGCAGATATTTGAAAGAGATGCAGGCAGGGATTTAACTCTATTTTGCATAAGCAGGTATAACTTACCACGGCCAACTCACTGCGGCCATCTTGCCGTGGCCGTTTCACGACAGCCAGTCTGGCGCGCCCATCCTGCCATGGCCAGTTCTCTATGGGACAATCCATGCAGAATAACTCAATACAATAAATGTTATCCACCACCATTTCTTCCACATTATTTTTACCAATGGAAGTAATGTTGAAGAAACAGTGACGGATGACATTTATTATGTTGAGCTATCCCTTATGGATTGTCCTGTGTTAAGATGGCTGTACTGGGTTGATGGTGGCAAATATGGCTCTTGCACATTGGCCATGGTGAGTTGGCCCATTCTGGTTCCCTCTACTGGCAGTAGTTACTTGAATTAAAATCTGAGGCAGTAACTATATCTTTTCGTAAATAGCACATCAGTAATATTCCTCATTTTATCCGGGAGAAAAATCTTATCTGTATGGTTGCCAAGAGACAAAAGTAACTTTATGGCACATAATCATTGCCCATATTCTTCATTAAGAAGCAAACAAGGAAATGAGATAGTGAATTTAAACCAATCTTGGCTTTAAGCTAGTGGCTAATTCATCTGTATGGCCTCTTCTACACTACTTTCCCATCCCAGTTTGGTTAATGTTACTATTTGTGCCGTGAAGCAGTTAGTTCATTCAAATTTCAGCCCTCAAACGAAAATAAGCAGTGTTCTTTTTCCATATTTGCTTCTTAGTTGAAACCCCCTGTCATTTAAAAGCAGAAAATAGTTCCCTTGTCTCCGTGCAGTCAAATTGCAGCCTTTTGGTGGCTTGAATTGGTTGCAGTTTCTTTAATTCCACATCATCTAAAATTGGCACAATACAAAAAAGCATTAAGTATTATCTTGGGAAGGCTGCTTATAATGCTAGTGATTTGTACATATTTGCTGTGGGTGTGCCATTTTGGGTAGATTGAGTTGTTGGATCTTTGACTTCTTTCTCACGGTAAGATATGAGTTTCAGATATGACCAATCAAATATCTATAACTGTATCCCAGCCAGCAACATATTGTATCCAACTACCAATCAGTTTATATGCAATTTCTATTGCAGAAGGTAGCAATTCCTCTTTGCCAGTGGAAAGGTTATAGTAGATGTTCCTTATCTAGCCTGAATTCAGGTGAATTATTTACTTTCTCCTCTAACCAGTTTATTTTATTTATTTAGTGTATCACTGCAATCACTGCAATAATTTTATTTAAATTTAGTTTAAATAAAGCATCAGCATTCTCTCTCACTCTCTTCTCTCCCTCCCTCCCTCTCTCTCTTTCTCTCTCTCACAATGTAGGAGATAATATATTAAATTACGATGAATAATAATAAATTACCGTAATATAGAGCTATAGAATTGCAAAGGGATGGATGAATTGTGAATAGGTATAAGTCTAAGTCCTATTGCTATGATTCAATATCTAAAGAAGCTAACCTTCTAACTGCTTCTGGTGTGGCTGCGATGAGGTCATTCCAGGTAACCAGTGGACTATAATAGACTTCCTTTATTTAAAAAAAAGGTACCTAAGTACTCTAAAAATGAAAGTTACAGGAAATTGGTTAGCAAAAGAATGTAGATTCTATTCATATCAAATTATTATTTTTTTTTTAAAAAAGTGGAATACTTATACTTGGGTTTTTCTGTTTAAGAAAAATATTCAAAGCAACCAAAGCATTCAAATAGCACGTAATATTCTCTTCTCCCCAAATATCTTCTCAAACAAAAATTGCAGTAGAACATGGGGACCTGTTTGCCAAGGAAGATGGAACGTTTGGTGCGGTGACCAAAACGATGCTCCTATTCTAAACGCCTGACCGCCTGATCTTTTGGGGAAAGCGTAGAAAAGAGATGGCGTAAATGGGGACTTATGAATGGATCAGATTGCATGGAACAAAAGCTGTCTTTATTGATAAGATTCTCCCAGCATGAAAATCTCTCCAGTCTCCCAAGCTGAGACCCTGCTAGTTGCTCTGCTAATATTTTTTTAGAAATAATGACACTTGAAAAGCATTGATATGTAGTGGTTAGAGTAGCTTTCTGAAAGAAAGCTCTTTATGGAACCCACTTTCATTAGTTATGAATCGGAAACAGTGGTGGGATTTAACCAGTGTAACACCCAGTTTGCTGAGCACACACAGTTCGTTTCAAAACTGCTCTGAAACTTACCTTCTATTGCAGCCCCGGTGAGTAAAATAGCTGAGCTGCAGCCGCGCCTATCAGCTGGGCTTCAAACAAAGGAAATATAGGACAGACTAGTGCAGGAGTGGGTGGGTGGAGCCAACAGGTCGCTGGAACTACCGGTTTGTGCGAACTGGTCCAAACCAGCTGAATCCCACCCCTGATTGGACTGTTTTATCAGCCTAACCTCAACATTATGGAATTATTATCAACAGGTATAACTATCAAGAGTGGGATAATGGAGGGCAGATCAATATGCAGAAATTTTACTTTGGGTAACTTTGACAATAAGGAATACACTTTACCTATTGGGAATAAAAAGGTGAGCTAAAATTATTTAATGGTAACTGCAATCTCTGTTTGCCATTACTGTTGATAATTCTGTAGAGTTATGCCTTCATGTAGGCACAATTTGATGCACAGAAAAGAAATTTATTAAAGCCGACTTTCATTAATACAATTTCAATCAGTAGAAATGGCTGTCGATATGAGCGGTATTGTGGCTTAGTGGTGAAGGCGCTCACCTCCCACTTGGAAGGTTGAGAGTTCAAACCGCAGCAGATATTTCTCTCCTAGGATGCAAAGAACAAATATCTGCTGTGAACTCTGCTTGGCATCAGGAAGGGCATGTGGCCAGTAAATGCTCAGCTCCATCCAGTCACCTTAACTCTACCCCAAATTAAGGGATTACAGGATCGTGAAAAGTGAGGCTTTTTTAAAAAGGGCTATAAATGGCACTACGGAATTGGCAAGAAGTCACTTCACTGTGTTGTAGTGAAAACATTCCGGATATCTACCCAGTATCTTAAGTATAGCATATAAATTTAATCTGACACCAACAATTTTAAACAACCATGTAATCCACTCTGTAGGATTAGGGTGAAGCTAGGACATGTGATCACCTTTCCCCTGGCCACCCCTAGCCTTTAATTACAATCTTAATTATAGATATGGTAATGTTACCAAATGTGATTAAGACCTGGGAATCCTTACTGATTAATTAACGCCTAAAATTGGTAAACCGGCTTCCCTTTTCAGTCAAGCTCAATTCTGCCAAACTATATGGACAACCCCCTTCCCTCCAAGCAACATTATGGAATTGGTTTTTTACTGCCTTTTCAAAAATGTAATATTAAAAAAAAACCTTTTCAGTCTAACTTAGGCTTTCGGTATTACCCATCCTGTTCATCTGAATCTGTTTAGTCTTTTGCTTCAAGATCAGTCAAGGTTGGCCAAAGGCTGCAGTATTAGCACCACTAGGTGTTGTAAATTAATATAGCTAAAAATATTGAAAGCAGAAGAAAAGTACAGATCAGATTGTGGTTCCCAGCGAACTGTGCCAGGTTTCTTACATAACCTTGTTTTTCCTGATATTGCATATCTGTCTTTTATTCTTATTGTGGATAGAGGGTTGATTTAAAGGATAAGGTTCACACATATATCAACATTCGGAGGCTTTTTCAATTAACTTGCTTGCACTGGAAATGATTGAAAAGGCTGCAGCTCCTTTCCCCCCTACCCCCTGGATGTAGTAAAACTGCACATTCAATCCAAGGATGGAAACCAAAAGAGGCCATTGTTTGGGGAACAGGATTTGTTGCAGCTTTCATGATCTCTGCAAGAAAAATGCTGACAAACCATGGCTTTTATGTTAGGCTAGGAGCTTAAGGAAACACTGAAATTTCATTATGGTTGATGAAAACTGAGCCTCTTTTCAGAGAACGATCCACCAACATTTTGCCATTTGTGGTCAACATTTGCATTGGGAGGAGAGCTGGAAAACCTGAACCCTGAAGGATATGTATGGAGGGAGAAGAGATGGAAGATGCCATAGGTCAGGGCTATCCTGCATGCTTTTTACCTATGAAATAGCAATTGCACCTAGCACTTAGACTTACATACCGCTTCGTAGTGCCTTACAGCCCTCTCTAAGCAGTTTATAGAGTCAACATATTGCCCCCAACAATCTGGGTCCTTATTTTACTGACCTCGGAAGGATGGAAGGCTGAGTCAACCTTGAGCCTGGTGAGATCCGAACTGCAGGCTGCTGGCAGTCAGCAGAAGTAGGCTGCAGTACTGCGTTCTAACCACTGCGCCACTGCAGCTCTTGTTGCTCCCTCCCCCTTTAAAAAAAAACTGTAATAGAATATCAATCAAGAGTAGAACTGGAAGTGACCTTGGAGGTCTTCTAGTCCAACCCTCTGGAGAGACTATACCAGAGGTGTCAAATTGGCCGCCTGTGGTCCGGATGCTTCACGTGCAGGCCACGCCCACCTCGGCTCCCCCAAGGCAAAAAAGGTCACAATACATCACATGACGCAATTGAGTTTGACACCTGTGCTCTATACCATTTCAGACAAGTGGCTGTCCAGTCTCCTCTTAAACATCTCCAGTGATGGAGCACCCACAACTTCTGAAGGCAAGCTCCTCCACTGGTTGATTGTCCTCACGGTTAGGAAGTTTCCCCTTAACTCCAGGTTGATTCTCTCTTTGATTAGTTCCCATCCATTGTTTCTTGCCTTGCCTTCAGGTGCTTTGGAAAATAAGTTGACCCCCTCTTCTTTGTCCCAACCCCTTAAATACTGGAGTACTGCTATCATGTTACCCTTAGAATAAAACATTAGAAGGGAAAACGCCAGTTCATTCAGTCATGGAAGACCCTGATTTAGGGAAATTTCAGACTCTTATTTCTTTTTGTTTAATCTTTTAAAGATTGGAAATAGAGCAGCATTAAAAAGGACCCTTTGCAACTTAGGAGAGCAATAAGTCCTTTTTGAAAACAACTACTTTTTGTAAATACGAGGGCATTCATCCTTCTTGGATATTCTTGGGCCTTAAGACACAAAGACAACTGTTGTGAAATGTGTTAAGGTAGATGTTGAAATTGTGTAATGCTTAGAAAAGCCAAGAAGCTGTTGCATATATCATAACATTCCTTCCCTCTACCCAATTGCCTACTGTGTCAGACAAGTTGTGTAAGTTTCAAACCTGAACTGGATCTTATATTGCTAAAGTAAGCAACACTTCTTGATTCAGTTTAGAATATTAACCTCTTCCATTCACTCTTTGAGCATGAAAGCTATTATTTCCTAAAGGGTTGGATCCAAAAAGTGGCTGAAATGAAGATCATCATGAATAACTATGCAACCTTCAAACTTACAAAGCCACATTGAACAATGATTTGGTAACCTTGGGAAATACAGCCATTCAGAGATTTGCTATTTCCCCCCCCACAAAGGTTTTTCTGCATATCTACTTGTATGTCTATAGCTAAGTGGATATATGTGGGGTTGTGAAACTAACCGTTATGTGTTGTTTCCTGAGTTGCTGAGTTACCCAACTTCCTTTGAAATTGTTAAAAATGTCAGTTGAAAATGTGTTGCTTTCATGATGAAATGCTTGTTCTCCCAACAGCTTGTACAATGAAGAGAGAAATTTGCTCCGCATTCAAGCAAAAGAAAGGCGAAATCAGGAAGCTCATCAAGAGAGAGAACCGTTCTCTGCAGATATTCCCCTTTTTGGAGCGCCTTACAAGGTATCCATAGCGTATCTCCATTATATCATAGAGTGAGCTGATCGTTTTATATGTTCCAGTTTGCCTCTTTGCTTCAAGGGGATTTTAAAGTTAGATTTGGTTTATCCTTCGTGCTAAGCCAGTGTTTTATTTTGTTTGCAATACACCGTATGGGTGGTGTAAGCTTTTGCAAAACTTAAGACATTTATCCTAGTCACCTCCCACCTTGACTATTGCAACGTGCTCTACATGGGGCTGCTCTTGAAAAGCACCCAGAAGTTTCAGTTGGTTTAAAATGCAGCAGCCCATATGATTTTGTGCAGACCCAGGTGTGCACCTGTGTCATCTCTCTTGCGGGTTGCAGATTTGCTTCCGGGTGCAGTTCAAGCTTTGGTTGTCATTAAAGCTCTTCATGGCCAGGTTATCTGAAGGACCATCTCTTCCTGGTTACATCCACCTAGACCAGAGAAGCAGGGAATGTTGTGGGTTCTAAAGAGATACATCTAGCGGAACCCAGGAGAAGGGCCTTCTCTGTGGTGGCTCCATCCCTTTTGAATATCAAATCTGTGGGGATTAGCCTGGTCTCCCTTCCATACGCTTTCTCAAGGCCTCAAAGATCTGATTTTGCCAACGGGCCTGGGGAACCCAGAGTGGGATGGAACTCATCAAATGGCTTGTTTGATTGCCTCTTGTCGTTGGAAGGGGGGGGGTATTGTTTTCACTCTTTTTTAAATTGAGTTTTTATTTTTACTTTTTGTAAGGTGCCCAGAGTCTTTGAAAGTAAATGGGTGGCCATATAAATTATCTAAACACTGTAAATAAATAAATCCCACCTTTCCAGACCTTAGTATCGCTGTCCCCGTGATTGTGACAGCCATTAACCTCTGTAAAATTTATATCCATTTTATTCTTGAACCATCCTTTCATTTGCCTAAAGTCCAAGCAAGACCTTACCTCTAGCCTTTCCTAGTTAGGAAGATAGTTTATTCCCAGAAATTGCAGTTCTATGTAGGCCAATGATTTATCAAGATAATTTGTCAAGAATTACCCTTTCCTTCCCCCCCCCCCCTAATGTTGTGGTCGGTGAATACAAAAGATATGCAATACTTTTTCCAAATGCATGGAATATTCACTTTTTTGTTGTTGCCACATAGGTATATTAAGGTACCTATATTTAGATTTTATTTAATTTGTGGTGCCATTTCTTTCCCATCTATTTTTGGGTTATTGCCTCAAAAAATAGAAATATCTGTCTGGGACTCTAGTACTCTCCTCTCCCTTAACAGCAATGTGTTAAAAAGGCTCAGGCTACCCTCAAAGGACTGCTGGAGGAAGTGGAGTAATTTTAGTTGCATGACATTGCACCTTCGCACAAAGAACACCCTGCAAGCCGTTGTAGTTTGCAGGTTCTTAGAAAACCTGTGCTATGGTTGCAAATTGATCAGTGAGCTCTTAGGCTGATGGACAGTCAGCTCTTTGGGTTTAATTCATAGCTTCATGTCTAATTTCTGCTTTTTCTTGCTCTTCCTGTTTTTTTTTCTTCACTGCTTTTTTTTCTCCCCCCCTTGGCATTCTGTCTCATTTCAGAATAACAAAGCCGATGAATTGTCTAGCCGAATTCAGAAAATGTTTGGCAATTATGAAGAGATGAAAGAGCTCATCGTCAACCAGTTCTATCAGAATTTCATAGGGATCCCTACAAGTGTCATGCCTCTGTTCCCACCGTCTAAAGCCGATCGCCCTCTCTTCTCTGAAAAGACTGGCGCCCCATTCCAGAACCACAGCCACCACCGCAAACACGGGGGAGCTCATAGCTCGGACGTGCCGTCTGGAGGCAGCTCCCACCCAAAAATTCACTCCAGGGTGGAGCCAGCCTCACAAAGCGCCGGATTGCCTAGCCATCAGAAGCCAGGTCCCGCAAAGAGCTGCAAGACTGAAGGACTTCAAAGCGGTAGATGTCAGCCAAAAAGTAAAAAGTCCACCGAAAAAGCTACTGCACCTGAGACACGACCCTCACTTATGGAACTTTCTCCCTTATTGTCTGCGTTGTCTTCCACTGTACCACCTCTGTCCCCTCTACATTCCGGCCAGTGTGTCAGTTCCAGATCCCACAGCAGTAAGATCGAAAAGCGTGGGCAAAGTAGCTCCCCGTCTCAGGAGCTCCCGACCAGCATACGCGGTAATGAAAACGAGGACACTTCGACCGCTACTGTAGCTGTCAATGCTCAGCTTTCCAACCAGACATTTCCCTCATCCTTATCAAAAACCAGTGCAATACAACAGAAACCCACTGCCTACGTTAGACCAATGGATGGCCAAGACCAGGCGCCAGACGAGTCCCCCGAACTCAAGCCACTGCCGGAGGAATACCAGGAACAGTCCTATGGGAAAATAACAAATTTAAAAACCAACGTCAAGACCAACTTGCCCAAATTGAAAATACCTGCGGAACCAATTGAGGTTGGTGTACTAGTTGTGTTCGGTTTGATTGTTCATTGGCCTCAAAACCAAACACAATTATTTTTATAATTAATATCCAAAATCATAGGCTGGGTATGGTCATGCGTTTTTAAGTAGGACGGTAATCAGAATTGAACATGCTCCATAGAAGTTCTCTTTATGGGGCTCTTTAAGATGAGAATCAGTTGCTACTCAGCCCTAGTGTGGCTCTATGCACTCAAGTAGTTCACCTTACCAAAGGATGCATAAACTTAGGAAAGACAGTAGTACTGATTGTTTCGTGTTTTTAATGGAGCATCTTCTTCCACCAGGAACCAAATATGGGATAGTTTGTCGTGGATTCTGGGACTTGTAGCCATAACCCTCAATAGGATAATATCTATATAATAGGTGTGTTCCTGCATCTGTTAAAACTGCCCCCACCAAACCGTTTGGGCACCAAGGACTGGTTCTGTAGAGAGAGGTTTTTCTGTGGACCGGGGGACGGATGGACGTGGTTTCACATGCTGCTGGCATTCCATGGAGGGGGCTTCACTTATTTGTGCAGCCTAGTTTCTGGCATACCGTGGACTAGTGCCAGTCCACAGACCAGGAGTTGGGGGCGGGGGGTGTTAAAGGATAGATTTTGACATATTTTAAATAAGGGCAAAATAGTGGCAGATGGCAATGTTTATTATAATTTTGTTTCCCAGAATTTAAAAAATTGTCATTTGAGCAAGCACTGTTGTACAAGGTGGCCAGAATGTGATGCCAATTTTCACTCAAAAGTGTGTGTGTGTGTGTGTGTGTGTGTGTGTGTGTACTGATGTACTCATTTTTTCTTTTTTTGTGTTAGGTGGCATCTCTAGTAAATAGTAGGATTCAATTGGCTGTCAAGTTCAGGCATTATTATTGTTATATTGTCTATAAAGAGCCGAGGTGGCGCAGTGGTTAGGGTGCAGTACTGCAGGCCACTTTAGCTGACTGTGATCTGCAGTTCAGCGGTTCAAATCTCACCGGTTCAAGGTCGACTCAGCCTTCCATCCTTCCAAGGTGGGTGAAATGAGGACCCAGACTGTGGGGGCAAGTTGCTGACTCAATTTGCTAAAAAAAATTGTAAACCGCTTAGAGAGGGCTGAAAGCCCTATGAAGCGGTATATAAGTCTAATTAATAATAAATAAATAAATAAATAAATAAATAAATAATAAAAATCTGGAGCTCTATATAGTATTAGGGGAATTAAGCCTCAAGCCCTTACAAACTTCCTGGATATTTTTTTTCTTGCAATTAAGCCAAATAGTTTTGATCTTGTTCACTTACTAGAACAAGTTTCTCCCCAACCTACCTTTCTTCCCCAAACCACATCATAAAAGAGAGTTAAAATAATATAATAATCACTGCTGTGCTCTTAAGCATTACTGATAAAGAATATTAAAGAAACAAAAGCAGCAGTTAAAATTCAAACCCAGTGGAGAGCCAACTAGAATTATTTTTCAAAATGCGTTTGCAGAATCAAGCGTTTTGAATTAGTAATGGAACGAAAAGCTCAAATCGATCTCCCAGAGTTGCCAGTAACAAGGATATGCGCTTGGCCTATGTTTGATATGGGGCTAACTGTGATTGAGTTGTATACTATGGAGATTTTGCTCGAAAACAGTGCACAAAATTCCATTCTGCCTCCCCTTTGTGTTCCTTTGACATCACTTTTTTCATCAAATAATGACTAGCTCATTGAATTTTTCAACGCTTGTATGTCACTTGCAGCTGTGAATTAACTGTTGACGGTTTTCAGCTCTTGGCAGCACTGAAAAGTGAAGCTTTTTCCAGCTGAACACAGGAATTGTCTTTCCTATTAATCTATTGTGGAGAATTGTGTTATGAATCACTTTGTACTGCAGAAACACTAACTCTGTGTCAGTCTTCTGGTTGCTTGAAAGGCTGACATCTTCCCAATTCCGGGATTCAAGTAGCCACACATTTGGACTTAAGCATGCTGTGATACAAAAGATACTTCACTGGGAAACCTAATTTATTTTGCTCTTCTTAATGGAGGAGTCATTATAAAATGATCTATTTCTGTAACGTTAGAATATTTTTTAAATAATGGGAAAGTTGAGCAGAAAAACCTGGCAGCTGTCGATCAATAAGACCATCCAGTTTAGAATTTTTAGACAAGCAAAATCTGAAGAATTTAGTACAAGAAAGTTATGTTCTATATGTTGGTTGTAAATATATGTCCCTTAACTTCAGATTGAGAGGAAATTGTGTTTTCTGTTATTGGGATATAGACATTTGGGTGATAGTTTGCAGAATGAGTAGCTATGGGCTCCAAAAACAAATGACTTTCACTCGTGCAAAGTTATGAAAATATCTTAATTAACCTTTCTTTCCTGACTTACTTATTTTATATTCTTTCTCTTGTGTGCTATTACTATTTAACAGTGGTCGTGGGTGTTATGGCAGATAAGCTGGAAGTGTCTAGCAATGCAAAGGCACGATTGCTCATGGGCTGTGATGTATGTTTATGGGAACAAGAATTTGAAATAACAACGAGTAATGATGCTTTTATTAAGCAACCATGGCTTATGCCTGATATACACACCTGGCTCTTGAGGTTTGCAGCAAACAGAGATTTGTGCAACTCTCTGGTTTATCAACTCAAGTTAATGTTGCTATGAAACTGCTGTTATAATTTCATTTCCTGTTGTGGGAAGTGAACTTGAAAACCAGCAGCATGTGTATGAGTCGCATCTGTAAAGATTGATTTAGTGTTTGTTTGGAATCAAAACCGTTTTTACCAATCATCTAAATTAAAAACTAGTTGGGATTTAAGAAAATGTCAATTCTTATTTTATGCATCATTTATGTTTTGGGCTGTACCCTTCCTAGAATGCTTTAGAAAAAAACTTTTTAGAGACCACCATTTGAAGAGTTGTCTTCTCATATATTATACCAAGAAAGAAAGAAAAAATTCTAGTGGCTGAAATAACATGTTATTTTTGTTCTTTTGTTTTTATTTTTGTTTTAAAAAAACCTCCGAAGAGTTTTTCCTTCCCTAAATGCATGTTTGCAGGACGCGGTGGCTCAGTGGCTAAGACGCTGATCTTGTCGATCAGAAGTTCAGCAGTTCGAATCTCTAACGCCACGTAACAGAGTGAGCTCCCATTACTTGTCCCAGCTTCTGCCAATCTAGCAGTTCGAAAGCACGTAAAAATGCAAGTAGAAAAATTGGGACCACTTTGGTGGGAAGGTAACAGCGTTCCGTGCCCCTTCGTCGTTTAGTCATGCCGGCCACATGGCCACAGAGACATCTTCGGACAACACTGGCTCTTTGGCTTTGAAACGGAGATGCGCACCATCCCCTAGAATCAGGAAGCACATATTTGCGAGGGGAACATTTAGCTTTAAATGCACATACCCAACTAATTATCCCAGTTTGGGGGGAATCCGGCCTCTCCACAACTTTAGACATCCATTTTTCTCCTTGAAAAAAATCCCGAATCAAAAGACCATGCAAAAGTAAAAGAACTGGTGGGTGGGTGTGGGCAGGCAAGCTGAAAAAGGGATCTCCTCAAGTGATTCATAAGCTGCATTTATTTTTTTGGTGCATCGCTGCCCTCTACTCTCAAATTCACCAAATTAGGGGATTGATAGTATAAAAACAAATACATGAATGTAGCAGCTGCTGGCTCCAATTGTATGTGCATTGATTCCATTCAACCCACATTGAATGCGTATAATGTTTCATCTTAGAACACTCCTAAAAATCTAAGAAAATCGTTTTTAAACAGATGAAGGCCCAGTACGAATTGTCCTGGCTGTCTCTGTTCAGCTGCCAAGCTGCTTAGCTAATCCCTTTGCAAGAACGAGGTCTTCATCACCGTAGCCCTATGGGAGAAATATATTTTCTATTTTTTCCCTCTATTTGCCAGAATGTATCTTGGTAGTAGTGCAAACAAACGTGCAAGCCAAATTTCAGTAAAACCCATCTAAAATGCAGCTCTCTTATTTTCTACAATCTCACAAAAGGATCTTGTGTCGAACAGTATAGTCAAGTGGAAGGATTTCTGGATTGGCTATGTACCGCACCTCGCTTTGGTAAACGTAAAGGGTGTGTACTGATTTCAGAGGTAATCCTTCTGCTAAGCTGTTGTTCTTAACAAGCTAGAAAGGTGAATGTCACCCAGATAAAACAGGGAGGGAGGGAGAGAGAGAGAGAGAAGAAGAAGAAGAAGAAGGGTATTAAAGATTTTGTTGATCTTTTTATGTTGTTTTCTAGATTGCTGGTGATTAGATATTATCTTGTTTGGAGCAATAACCAACTTGGCTTTTAGTTTTAATAGGCCAAATTTGATGTCGAGAGAAATTATAAAGCTGTTGGGTCATTCTATGTGTTAGTGCGATGGTTGCAATCTTAAAAATAAAAGATGAAAGCAAGAACCAGCAAGAAACATTTGAATACTACTTGGGAGCAGGGGACAGGCAAACAGTTACAAACAAGGCAAGATGTAGAAAAGCGATATAATTAGTAAGAAGCACCGGTAATATTGTAGTGGTGTCGTGTTAATAAGCTAAGAACTGTGCCCTTTGAAACAACAGCATCTATTTTTGTAAGTTTTGATAAGTTGGTGGTGTCACTTCTGCTATTCAGTCTGCCATGAATTTTTATTCCTTTCTATTGCCAATGTTATTGTTGTTTTCACCAGGAGATTTATGGAAGGTCTCTGAGTGTGCATGTGCTTGAAATCATTATCATCTTAGATAAGTTAATATATGTTATTTTCAGTGTTAACTAGGGAATGGCAGCGTCCAGTTTTTCTTAAAGAGAAGTTGGTGCAATCTTGCTGGATCAAACGTGAGGTTGCGGTGTTGTCCGGTGTGTTGTGATGCCGCTCATCAGTATGCAAAGATATTGTGGTGAGCTGACTTAAGATCTGAAAGGGCCACCTTTTTGGTTCAAAGTGGTTGAGTGCTCCCTGATGCTTTAGACATTAATCTACTATATCTAGGCCTATGATCTTTAATACGCTACAGGTCATGAAGAACTTATCGAAGAAAAGGTAGGTTGTGAATACAGCAAATACTAATTATACTTCCTTATAATTGTTTTCAGTAGCCACAGATGCTGAGCGGGTTGCTAAAGTCAATAGAATGATTATTTGTTTGTGTATTTGTATTTGTTTATTTATTGATTTGGCTGCCCATCTTACTGCAGGGTAATTGGGTGGCATAGCTGATTGGGCCACAAGCTGTTCTGGATAATATTTTGTGGCAAGTTCCTCATACATTTGCAAAAGTAGTCGAATTCTTCCTTTTATAAATTAAATATCACCTATCAAGGGTTTTCTAACTTGTTTCTGGAAGCTCATATTTGCGACCATTTTGTCCCCTCCATTACTTCATTGACTATTTAATTACACTATCACTAAACAGTTGGGTTAGGTTTTGTAGTGATTTAATGTTGGTTCCGCTGGATAATTTATCTTACATGAATAAATATTAAAAAATGATTCACTTGGAAAAATTGGGGCTGTCTGTGAAGACAAGGCCTACATTTTGAAGGTTTTCATGATGCCTCACAATTATTCTTGTGAAGAAAATGAACATTTCCTGAGGAAAGTAGTTTTGAATATACAACTTGTTTATATTTATACATCTATATTTTATGTGTATATTATTTGGGAATTTCCCTCTTAGGTTTTAATATCCATTGGCTTCAGTTCTGGTCAGAGAACATGTTTTTGAAAATGTGTTATTCTATATTAGATTACAGTAACTATATGTTCTTTATTATATAGTCCTTTGTTTTACAAAGCTGTCCTTTATATTTTTCAAATACTCCCCTTTGTCTTTTATTTTGGTCATTTAAGTCTTGCTATACAAATGGTACGACTTAATGCACACTTTCATATTCCTGTGAAAAATATGCCAACTTTTAAAATAAATTTACATATACTGTTCGATTTTAGTTTTTTGGTTTTTTTTGAATATGCATTTTTGTAAAGTTTTCATTGGTTTTCCTCTTGTATTTTATCTTGTACAGCAAAGTGATTTTACAGTGAGTAAAATCCAGCTCATGAATGAGAATGCACTTTCAAAATAATGATTAGCTATTTTCAAGCTTGCTATCACTTAGAAGTGCAGTTTCAACCTATTGCTGACACACTTTGAGTGTTGAAACTGAAAGTGCTTTTAAAAAATGTAATATTTGTATGTTGTGAGCTGCCTTGTTCTCCTTGCTGAATAGACAGGATGTAAAAACTTTAAATGCTCCCTTGGGCATGGATTTTAGCGATTGAGTAACCCCATCAGGTGTGTGTGTGTGTTGTTGTTGTTTTGTAATTGTCGTTGCATGGATTGGGTTAGATTGTCCTCAGATGCCATTATATTGTTGTATTGTTATTGTTTGTTTCTATTATCATTGGCTTTAATTCTATGATTCCCGCCCAGGGTCATAATGGCATGATGGGCAGCTATATAAATCATATTAAATAAAGGAAAAAATATATAATACAGGACTACAATTAAAAAAAAGAACTAAAAGACTGCTGCTAAAATGGCCTGCCAGCTGTTTCTTGCTTTAAAAAAAGATTTGAATTTATCTTCTTCCTTTTTCATTGTAAGAATCAGCAAAAAGAGAAGAATGACTTAACATTATTTAAATAAGGTTTTTTTGGGAAGCGTTCTCTCACTTTCTCTTCTAATGAGCTGTGAAATTAAAGTAGAATCTTCAAAAAATTCTGTTTTAAATTGAAAAATACTGTGGAGTTAGATTAAATATGCAAAGTGCAAAAGTGATAAAATGCTTTTTAATTGCCACTTAAATTGCTTTTTTTTCTTTTGACTTAGGTTTTGAGAAAGATAATACATCTAGAAAAAAAGTACCTTACGAATGCGTGATTACAAAACCTTAATGTGGAAAGAGAAACCAATGCCTGAAAATAGTTTTTAAAGTCTCTTTCCTTGCCTATTAATAATCTTAATTTAGTGCTCCTTTTAAAGGAACTGCTTAATGAAAACTCACTTATTTTTTTTAAAAAAAACAACCTTACAAATTTAATAACATAAATGAAAGAAAAGTATTTTATATGGTACAAAATGGCATAACTGAAAATAGGGCTTGTGCTTGTGTGCATGTATGTATAAAGCAGTTAACTCTGTGGCTAAATATTTATCTGGGATACTCCAGCGAGTGAAAACAATGGCCTTCAAATAAATAAATCACAGCCAAATTCTGCCGGCTCACAATATTGAAACACGTAGAAAACAAAAAAAGCAACTTTCTTGTATGTGCTTTGCTGCATTCCCACTGGACTTTGGGCTGGATTTTTCCTTCCTTGCCCTTCCTCTGGGTGCAGCTGCTGCATTTCCCCTCCCTGTGTAAATCCAGAAATAAAATATTAACCAAAGCAGCCATGAGAGGAACGCGGACGAAACAGCTTTGCCGATGCGCGTTGCCCTCTGTGGTTTATTGTTATTTATTTATTTATTTTTTGAGCTTCCCCTCTCCTCCAGGTGCTCAGCACGAGTCAGAACGGGACAGATGTTGTCGATTTCAAACGTGCAAGGGACGGCGGGGAGCGCGTGGGGGGGGGGCAACACACGATGGCGAATATTGCTTAGCAACCGGCACTTGAGGGAGCGTTTTTTAGGAGAAACGCCAAGGGAGTTATGCCTGGGAGCGATTGCTGGCTTTGCATGGCTCAGTGCGAGGGGAGAGAAGTGAAAGTTCTTTCCTGTCAGCTCTGCCACTCCAGCTGCCAGAGCGAAAGACGCTCATGTTATTGATGCTGATTACAGCTGGCAGGGGAATGTATGGAAACAGGAAACCTCTGTTGCCATGTAGGAAGGCAGTAAGACATGTTCACGGAGGTAAGTTCTCCCCCCCTCTGGCCCCGCCACAAATAGAAACTGGCCGTGGCTGCTCAGGTATCTTCTCCATAGGAGGGACAGGGGGGAGGGGGGCAGCAAAGGAGGTGACTATGGAGGATGGACCGAGGTCATGTTTTGGCACGTGCTACCAGTAGCCCAAAGGAGGGACGTCTTCCAGCTGATGCCCTGCTTGCAGCCAAGAGGTAGAAAGTAGCTCTCCCAGCGAATTTTTGGCTTGTAAACAAGGACGGCTTGGTGTGGGTGAGGCACTCGGGCAGAGTCACGCTCCTCCTCCCGCCCGCGCTTCCTTTGCAAAGGATTTGACGGATAATTGACAAGCTGCATCTTGGATTCCAGGGCATCCGTTCCTCGGAAGTTCCTGGGGAAATGTGCAACTCAGCAGTAGCTGAAGGTAGCGTTTATCAAAGCTAAGCAATCAAGCTACCTGTAGGGCCGGTTGCATGTCATGGACACCTGAAACTTTGCTCCCAGGATGACAGTTCTCTCTTTCCATCCCCGAACAGAGGAATTTGGGGCAGAAGAAACTTTCTTGACATTGGCCAGGTGTGTGCAAATGTTGGGGGTGGGGGGAGAGGGGGGAATTGCAGAGATGTCATGCCATGTAATCTGGTGGATGCTTGGAATAATTTTGGTGTCTCTTCTCCATAAACAGCCCTCTGTCTATATGGCAAGATAGAAATCTAGAGTTTTAAGATACATGTTACTATTGTTCTTTTAGATAAGGATTTTCTAATTGGGGAGCAGAAGGCCCTAAGATTTTATTTATTTATTTTTTGGTGGGGGGAAAATGAATAGACTCCAGTTGGTGATATTTTCAAGGAAAACTATAATCAAATATTATGGTTTGGTTGTGGTGGAAGACCATTAAAGGCCCTAAGGCCTGCTCTGGCTTGAAGCTTCTCCATGTCTTATCATTTTGAAAGACTCATTATACTACGGGGAGATGTTTTAGTCTGGTGAGTGTCTCTTGTGTATATGTACTTCCTTCCTACTCGGAGCGCACACCATTTTTATCATGCTCACTGATCTAGCTTAAAAACAAACACACACACACACACACACGGGGCATGTTGTTAGGACTGTGACATAATGTCATTTCTGCCCAAAGGGGAGTGGCTTTGTAATAGAAAATTTGCATATTGGCATTATTCTTGCTACTATATTTACCACATTGGGGCAAATTGACCTCAGCTGACTTGATAAGGGCCAAAACATTGCTTTGCCTGTATGTGATTGGCAGAAAGTGCAAATCGGGATGCACAACTGTTTTTGTTCATTCTCCTTTGTTGTCATGTCTTGTCTTTCACTGTGAAATCAAGATGCCATCTAAACAGAATTTCCAGCTGGTATCCCATCCATATTCTCATGACATCTAGAATCTTGTAGTTTATTCTATCCCATGCTTTCATATAATCCCAATGGTAATGGTGTAAAACATAATTTGGCCTCATTTTTTTAGTCCAACAAATGAAACTAATTAAAATGGTCAACCCATGGAAATTGCTTGATTTAACTTGATTTTCAGTACATTTGGTTGTCTTCAAGTGTTCTGCTCAAGAACTTAACTGCTTATTTTTTCCTCAGAATTTGTTAATAGCCTCCATCTTTGGTAGTTTTAAATACAATTCCCTTAATTAATAGAAGGTAAGATCTATCAGCAAATAGTTCTAAAGCTATCTATATATTACCTTAAATATTGGCAGATATCCCTGCCTACCACAGCAGTTGGTAGGTAGGGAAGGCAAAAAATCATCTCAGAAGAAAGAATACTTTCTTTTCTTAGAAAAATTGTACATGTCCATGAAGCTCTCAGGAGTCAAGTTTAAGTCAGGAAATTTTAATCTTTTTATTGCAGGCAACGTGCATTTTGATAACGGCTCTTGCAACAACAGCAGTAAATGACTCCTTATACCTTGCTTAGCTTCTTCTGTTGGCTTCTGTTTGGCCATGCCAGTAACAAAATACAGTTTTAAATAGATTTTAGGAAATCCTATTAAGATTCCTTGATGAAAAGATTAGTGCACTGGATCAATTTATCTGATAAGTAACTTGCATGTGTCCAACTGTATTTACCATATTTTTGGGAGTATAAGATGCACCAGAGTATAAGACGCACCAAAGATTTGAAGAGGCAAATAAAAAAAAGTTTTTGCACTCTGCAAACCTCCCAAAATGGCCCGTTTTCACAAAAACAGGCCAGATTTTTTTTAAAGGCACGAATAGCCTTTAGGAGGCTTCTAGAGTGCTCCTGGGGGGGGGGGGGACGCCAAAAATGAGCAAAAAATGGCCCATTTTTTATCAAAAAAGGGCATGGATAGCCTTTAGGAGGCTTATAGAGTGCTCCTGGGGGCTGGGGGGTAAACGGAGCAAAAAATGGCCCATTTATTGCTCATTTCTGCCCTCCCCAGCCCCCAGGAGTACTCAAAGCCTCCTACAGGCTCTGCACGGCCATTTTGGTGAAGGGGGTGGGGTTTCGGGAGACAAAAAATGGTGTATTCAGTGTATAAGACGCACCCAGATTTTCAGCCTCTTTTTTGAGGGGAAAAGGTGCGTTTTTTACTCCAAAAATATGGTACCTTCTCAAGTAGAGGAGGGTGTATGTCTATTGAATAGTTTTCAAAGAAGTTCCCACTTTTCTAGGCAGTGCCCTATCACAGTCTTTTCCAAACTGCCTCCCCCCACCCCAGTGTTTGCAGTTCAATTTGCTGGATTATCAGCCAAAATGGCCATTAGGGAAACTTGAACTCCTCACATCTGGAGGTGCCAAGCTGCAGAAGAATGCTCTATTATATTATATATTCAAAAGTCTGATTTGCAGTTGTTTGCGGATGAGAAACAGAAGTCTCTGTGAAGTTGAACCTTGATACGAGAGGTCCTTACGAATAACATCAGTGATGATGCTACCTAGTTTGGGTAATGAAACATCTGCAAGAAAACAACCAAGCTCACAGAGCACCAAGGACCCCTCATTTCAATCCTCAGCTACAAATATTCTTTTACTGAGAGCCTTGATAATTTGACTGGTCTTTCCTTGATCAAGAGCTCTTTCTGATTGGTTTACTTGATTGGTGACATCATTGCTATATGGCTTCTAAGAGTGGCAGTGGCGCAGTGGTTAGAATGCGGTTCTGCAGGCTACTTCTGCTGCCTGCCGGTTGCTTTCTATTTGGCAGTTCGAATCTCACCAGGTTCAAGGTTGAGTCAGCCTTCCATCCTTCGGAGGTAAATGAGGACCCAGATTGTTGGGGGCAATAGGCTGACTCTGTAAACCTCTGAGAACAGGCTGTAAAGCAGTATATAAGTCTTAAGTGCTATTGCTGTTGGAGAAGCGCAAGCTTTTGGAAGATAATGTAGTATTTTAATTCTCCACAATGTCCAAGAATGGAAAGTTAGGGCAATCATCAATAGTCTCTTTTTTTTACCCCAACAACTTTATTCTTCTGGTATAATAATATAGTGGGAATATTCTGTCTTCATATATCGGATTTATGCCTTAGGGTTTCATGATTCTTTTTAATTTGCTTTCATTTTTCCCATTTATAGGCTTGACTTTTACAAGCTAAATGAAAGGCTACTTCATCAATTATTCATTTGCTTCCTATCTCTAAGGCCTTTTTTTTTTCTTTTACTGGTAGTTAAATAAAATTTATGCCAAGTTGCTTGTTTAGTATTTTATGTACCCAATGGGATCAAGACTGAATCTTAGGACAATCAGCATACAAATGAGCATTAGAAAAGAGAGTACTTTTACTTTATTCTGAATAAATCTTAATATTCCCACTTTAAGGGTAAATTATTTGGAACAAGCCTTTTAGATAAACAGAATGAATGTAAAATGTAGAATCAAAATGAATTAAAGAGAGCACCAAACTAGTGCAATCCTATTTCATAAATAAAAATGTTCTATACCAAAATAACACAAGGGATCTTTTTCCAGTGTACTTGCATAGAATTGGGTGGTGGGGATGGACCCATTTTTTCCTTCTAGCTGTTAACATAAGCATTAATAACAAGCAAGATTTTTTTAATAATGGGTTTGGCATCCCTGTTCATGTGCTTTTGGACAAACTATGAATCAAGCAAATATACCAGTTCTGATGTCTGAAGAATGTGATTCTTGGATTTCCTTAAATGAGTCAAATCTAGAAGGGGTGGCTACAGACCTTTTTAAAGTTGTGTCAGACATTAACAACGTTGATACTGGCTCCAGTAAGGTCCAATTAGGGCAGGCAATCTGTTTCCAAAGGTCATGTGGATTAGCTCAGATTTTTCTTGCGACATTGGTTAAATGAATTATTGCAATTGTTAAATTAATAACATGATTGTTAAGTGAATCTGACTTCCCCATTAACTTTGCTTGTCAGATTGTCACAAAATGACTCCTGAAGACTGCAACCGTCATAAATATGAGTCAGTTGTCAAGCATCTGAATCTAAACCACGTCACCATTGGGATGCTGCAATGGTCATTAATGTGGAAAATGGTCATAGATCATTATTTTCAGTGCCGTTATAACTTTGAATGGTCACTAAATGAACTTGTAAATTGAGGACTAAGGTAAAGGTTCCCCTTGTACATAGGTGCTAGTTGTTCCTGACTCTAGGGGGCATTTCATTTCTGTTTCAAAGCCAGCACTGTCCGAAGACGTCTCTGTGGTCATTTGGCCGGCATGACTAAATGCGGAAGACACACGGAACGCTGTTACCTTCCTACCAAAGTGGTTCCTATTTTTCTACTTGCATGTTTTATGTGCTTTTGAACGGCTACATTGGCAGAAGCTGGGAGCTCACCCCATTATGCAGTGCTAGGGATTCAAACCACCGAACTGCCGACCTTTCGATCAACAAGCTCAGCATCTTAGCCACTGAGCCACTGCATCTCTTAGTCGAGGTCTAACTGTATATATATCATTGTCATTCTCTTTTATCTTTAGTAGTACATGCAGGATTTAGTTTTGGACTCTCCTGTTTCTCTTGGCATTCATCTAATGTAACATTTCTCAATCATAGCAACTTTAAAATGTGTGCACTTTTACTCTCAGAATTCTGGGAGTGGGAGTCCAAACATCTTAAAATTGCTAAGATTGGGAAAAACTGCTTTAAAGAGTGGAGGAGCAGTGAAGGCCAATTGGTTTTCAGGTAGAACATCATTTTAATTAAAAAGAATGCCAATTGTATTTTTAGTATTGCTTCCCCCCCCCCCCCCCTTAGCATTCTGCTTGAGGGTTTTTTAAAAGTACTTGGTGGCTTTTAATGGGTAGACCTTTTTTTCTTTGATCAATCAATCAGGATTGTAAAAGAAAATCTGGTTATCAAATGTGATGTAATCTGTCCCTGTTGGTTGAGACTGATATTTGTATCATCATCATCCTAATATCATTCTAGCAAGTTTAGAAATTTGGAACTTGCTGTGAACTCCTTCAGAGTCCCTGTTGCGACACTGCTACCAAATACTTGGAGTCATGTGGCAGTACCAAAAGATTTTATAAGAGATGGCAATGTGTAAATCCCTGACTTACAACAGTTCATTTAGCGACTCTTCGAAGTTACAACAGCGCTGAAAAAAGTGACTTCCAACCAGTGGTGGAATTCAATTTTTTTACTACCAGTTCTGTGGGCGTGCCTTGGTGGACGTTGCATGGCTTGGTGGGTGTGGCAGGGGAAGGATACTGTAAAATCCCCATTCCCTCCCGATTAGCTGGGACTCGGGAGGCAGAAAATAGAAGGGGGCAGGGCCAGTCAGAGGTGGTATTTACCGGTTCTCCGAACTACTCAAATCTCTGCTACTGGTTCTCCAGAACTGGCCAGAACCTGCTGAACCTTTTTCACACCTATGACCATTGCAGCATCCCCATAGTCATATGATCAAAATTTGGATGCTTAGCAATTGGCTCATATTTAAAATGGTTGCCATGTCCAGGGGTCATGTGATCACCTTCTGACAAGCAAAGTTAATGGGGAAGATTCACTTAACAATGATAGTAATGTAACAATTGTTGTGATTCAGTTATCAACTGTGGCAAAAAAAAAATCATGAAATGAGGCAAAATGTACTTAACAAATGTTTTACTCAGCAACAGAAATGTTGGGCTCAATTGTGGTTATAAGTTGAGGATTACCTGTACTATTTTTCCTTTGATCTCATTTATTTTTTTGGATACTTAAATATCGTATTTCTCAGAGTATAAGACGCACCTTTTTCCCTGAAAAAAGAGCGTGTAAATCTGGGTGCGTCTTATACACTGAATACAGTATTTTTAGACTCCTGAAACCCTGCCCCCTTTGCAAAAATGGCTGTGCACAGCCTTTAGGAGGCTTCCAGAGTGCTCCTGGGGGCTAGGGAGGGCAAAAATGAGCCAAAAACAGGGAAGTTTTTGCTTGTTTTTGCCCTCCCCAGCCCTCAGGAGCTCTCTACAAGCCTCCTAAAGGCTATGCATGTCCCTTTTTTGGATCAAAAACGGGTCCGTTTTCACAAAAAACAGCCATTTTGGGGAGATCTGCAGAGTGCAAAAATTATTTTAAAAAATTTGCCTCTTCAAAATCTTGATGTGCCTTATCATCCGGTGTGGCTTATACTCTGAAAAATACAGTAATTATTTGTATATTTATTTACTAGAGATTGGGAGAATGCTCTGAATTTTGCAGCTCTTCTTGACCAAACTATAGAAGCCAATAAATTTATGTCTGCATCTAAAAGAGCTAAAATTAACGTCATTCTATAGCATTTCTACATTAATTAGCAAAGCAATAGCTGGAGAATACCATTTGATTGGCATAGCATGTAAGCCAAAACTAGAGTTGATCCTAGCTCTTTTGAAGGGCATGATTTGTTAACCTCCTGCAGCTATTTTGCTATGCCCTTATTTATATAGCTATATCCCTAAGAGTTCATAGCCTTCCTCCAGTCTGTTGTTTTTATTCACGCAAAAGAGGGGAAATTTAATAACCATTTATTTTCCTGCCTAGTGTTCCTGTTTATTTTTGTAATGAAAAAAAAATACAGAAAGTAAGATGTTCTAAATAAGAAAACAAACCAACTTTATTGAGAGGGGGGGGAGAAAGAAAGAAAGAAAGAAAGAAAGAAAGAAAGAAAGAAAGAAAGAAAGAAAGAAGAAAGCGGGAAGGAAAAAGAAGAGAGAAAAAGAAAAAGGAAGGTAGAGTGGGAGGGAGAGAACTGAAAGAGAGAGAGAACTGAAAGTCCAAACTAAATCCTAGCTTAAATGTATTTTCCTTTCGGTTTAAGGCAGGCATTGTGATTTTGTAAAAAGCTAGTCTTGGCTGGTTTAAAGGTTTCATAACTCACCTTGCGTGTTCCAAATCCCAATGCACATTCATTCCATTTAGCAGACTTGGGGAGGAGAGACAGTTGAAAAAGCTGCTTTGATTCCTCAGAATGAATGCAATTTCACTATTTCACATCTAAGAGTCTCTTCTCCTCCCACATCTGCAAAACACCAAGTATTCCATCAGGCATTAAATATTCTTAATATTGTCAAAAGTTATTTGCTGCTAACTCAGAAAGAAGGGATATGGATGTCAATTTATGACTGGATGTTACAATAGCAAGAATCCCAGCTATCTTTAGCTGAGTCTTATTTTGCGCATACAATTTCCTCAGAGTCTAAATACCTACATGTTTTTTCCCTCTTTTCTTAAGCTGCCAGATCTTCCTGCTTAGTTACAGCTTGGTGTTTATCTGTGCAACAAACACAGCTTAAATACTTTATCCTTTGGGTTGGAAAACCTTTACAGTAAGTCTTTGACTTGCAACCACAATTTGAGCCTAAAGTTTCTGTTGCTAAGTGAGGGATTTGTTATGCGAGTTTTGCCTCATTTTACGCCTTTTTCTTGCCACAGTTGTTAAGTGAATCACTGCAGTGGTTAAGTTAGTAACCCGGTTGTTAATCGAACCTGGCTTCCCCATTGACTTTGCTTGTCAGAAGGTTGCAAAAGGGAATCACATGACCCAGGGACAGGAGAACCGTCATAAATGTGAGTCAGTTGCCAAGCAGCTGGATTTTGATCACGTGAGCATGAGGATGCCACAATGGTTGTAAGTGTGAAAAACGGTCATAATTCCCTTTTCCAGTTCCATTGTAACTTTGAATGGTCATTAAATGAACTGTTGTAAATCAAGGACTACCCCAATTCTTCCTAGCTATCCCGGCATTACTCAATTTTCTAAAAACAGTACTTGTTTTCAGTTAAGTTCCAGTGCATCTTTGTATGTGTGCTTCTTCAAATGCTTTGACAAATTATGTGCAGAAAGCAAACAAAAAAAGAAAAGAAAAACCTAAATATTTCATTTCCTATTTACAAGCAAGTGAATAGGTTTCATTTTTGCAAGCTGTTTCCTCTAATATGTGCTGGTGCACAAAGTACTGTACACATATTTTTTTGTTAGTCATATACGTGCTTCGTTTTATTTTTAATTGGAAAACAGCATTGCAGAAATTATGGACGTTGTTTACCTTGGATGACTATCTGTTCATTTGTTTCTGCCTTCTTTCCACCTCTTGAGATAAAAATGGAGTTGAAAAAAAAAATAAGATAATGCCTGTTAAAAACTTCCACCATGAATACCATCTTTAATCAAGACTACTGTGGATGAATCACTGTTCCCAGGTTTTTGTGGTGTCAACAAAGCTGGAAACGTGCAGGCAAGATTTCTGTTTTCTGTCTTTGGTCAATCTAATTATTCTTGAGACTGCTTAATCTCACCTCCCATCTGTTGTTAATAATCAACTAAAGTAGCTGCTGTGTTGGGCCCAACAATTTTGAATCTTGTTTCTCTTGCAAGTTGATTTTAATAGCGCAAGTTCAGACTATTATTTCACCTAGGTTACTCAGCCTAGGCTTCTTAGCTTTTAGGCTCTTTCAGGCTCTCTTTATAGTTTTCTTTGTTAACGTGGAGCTTTAAGCCACTCGATCCCATCACATGACATATCGTGGCGTATAGTGACATTGTTTGCCTTTGTGGTGTTGGTGTCAAGGCCTAGTGCAGGAGCTGGGGTGGGCAAGGTCTGCACATGATGCATCCGGCTCATGGGCCGCCAGTTTGATACTCCATGGTATTGGACCTGGGTACTTGAGAGACCGCCTGCTGCCAATTACCTCCCAAAGACCCATTAGATCGCACAGGGCCGGCCTCCTCTGGGTTCCATCCACCAGCCAATGCCATCTGGCTAGGACCCGGGGGAGGGCCTTCTCTGTTGCAGCTCTGGCCCTTTGGAACGAACTCCCCGCGGAGATTTGGACCCTCACCTCTCTCCCTGCTTTCCGAAAAGCCGTTAAAACCTGGCTGTGTCGGCAGGCCTGGGGTTGATGAGCTCCCCTCCCCTCTCGACAGGTGTGGTTGTTGGTCATTTTAATATGTTTATTTTGTACTTGTATGTTTCCCCTTCCCGTTTAAGTTGTTCGCTGCCCTGAGTCCCTTTTAGGGAATAGGGCGGCATATAAATAAAATAAAACTTAAACTTAACTCCTGCACCAGGCCTTGGCATCAACATTTTTATTTTTGGTGATACTGACATCATTGTGATTACATTCTCCTAATACCTAAGACGAGGGGACGGTATTTAGTAGTCTCCCTGTGTCTACTCAAATGCCCCTTCGTCTCAATCAATATGTCCAAGAGCAAGAGATTATGAGAGTTGCAATCCAACATCTGAAGAACTTTCAACATAAAGCAATGACTTTATACATACTTTTTGGGCTTTTTGTGACATAGCCCTGAATTACTTTGGCATATGGAACCTGATAGGTTTCCTTTCACCAGGAGTAGTGTGTGATTCTTAGCAATGGCTGCTCCATGAATGAGTTTGATTGCCTTGGCTTCCATGCACCTCCTCCATGGTAATCATCTAGTTGCTATGAAGACTACTGAATCATGTCCCCATGCCTTCTCACATGCTTTCTCGTTCGTACCATTTTTTTCTCCACTCCCTCCTTTTGGTTACCTTTCTCCTTCCTCCAAAACCATTCCTCATGAGATGTACCCTACCATAGGTATTCTAACGATAACCAAGTTTCTCCTGTTCACCAATCCTTTTAATGAGGATTGCTGGGCTGGGTAAAAAAAATGCTTTTGAGATCATTATGATTGGGAATGATTGGGAGTAGCTGCTTTATAGATGGAGGCCAGTTAACATCCCTTTAATGTTTTTATGTTTAGTTTTTATATTTAGCGAAGGGCATGGTTTTTTTGGATCCTTTCCAAGGTTAAATGTTTTATGTATGTAGTATATATTGAATACAGATGATGTTTCAATTCAGAGAGAGCAGTGGGATGTTTTGCAGATAGGAAGCAACACCTGAAACAAAGAGAAAGTCTGGAATCATCAGTCGTTAAGGGCAATTATCTCCAGATATTAAAGAGAACCACTGGAGACTGTGGAGGTTGAAAACATTTGCACGATGTAATGCTTAGCAGTTGCAGGAAGCACCTCAAAATTCTAGATGATAGTTGTCCTACAAATCATTTCTGCTGGTACAGAAATAATAGGTGTGTTGCCCATCTTCAGGAATTGAATTATAAAAATCCATCTTCAATAGAGTGAAACTATATTATTAGTTTTTTTTAAAAATGTGTTGAGTTTAACTTTGCTACATGAACATGTCCATGCTATTTACTCGGCAACGGCACAGATATTGCTTGATATTGACTTCTACAATGTTTTTAAGGTGGTTCAGTGGCTAAGCTGCTGAGCTTGTCAATCAGAAAGGTCGACAGTTTTGGCAGTTCGAATCCCTAGCTCCGCGTAACGGAGTGAGCTCCCGTTACTTGTCCCAGTTTCTGCCAACCTAGCAGTTCGAAGGCATGTAAAAATGCAAGTAGAAAAATAGGGACCCCCTTGATGGGAAGGTAACAGCGTTCTGTGCGCCTTTGCTCATGCCGGCCATATGACCACGGAGACGTCTTCGGACAGCGCTGGCTCTTTGGCTTTGAAACGGAGATGAGCATTGCACCGCTGCGTAGAGTCGGGAACGACTAGCATGAATGTGCGAGGGGAACCTTACCTTTAACTTAGAATGTTGTTGGCATCTCGGTCTAGACTGTAGCCCTAGTTTCCTGATTGTCTCCCACCAAAACAGTAATCCTACCTAGGGTTTTTTCTTTCTTTTTTTTCCAAAAGGAGGCAAGGTACTGCCACCTACTGTGAGAGATCTGGATCTCTTAAAATATCCAGTACCTGGATATTCTTAAAATCAATTACGCAACTGAAGTATTCCACTACTTCACTAATCTTCACACCCCAATTAAATTGAGGTGTTTCATATCCAAGTGCAGGTTGTTTTTAATTAGTTGTTTTGAGTAGACACAAGTAGAATGGCATTAGAATACTACTGGATATGCTTGGGCTGGAATTGCAGAGTTTTGGGCTGATGCTGAAAAATCTTGAGTTCTATATTCTATTGTATTAAAACATCATAACTGCTTTTAAGTGAGTACATTTGATTTCTTCTTATACCTAGATTTTGGTCCCGATACATAATCTGTATATGGTGGTGGCTCTTTCTACCTTTGTACTTTTTGGACTGATGGAAACCAGGGTTGAGGGACTGTAGGTTCTCAACCTTGGCCACTTGAAGATACATGGACTTCAACTCCCAGAATTCCCCATTTTCACCAGGCCAACACTGGTATAAACCATTGGGATGAACAATGTTTTTGTGTCCATATACTTTTGATAGAGGACGCGGTGGCTCAGTGGCTAAGACTCTGAACTTGTCAATCAGAAAGGTTGGCAGTTCAGAGGTTCGAATCCCTAGCACCGCATAACGGAGTGAGCTCCCGTTACTTGTCCAGCTTTTGCCAACCTAGTAATTTGAAAGCACATAAAAATGCAAGTAGAAAAATAGGGACCACTTTGGAAGGTAGCGTTCTGTGCACCTTCGGCGTTTAGTCATGCTGGCCACATGACCATGGAGATGTCTTCGGACAGCGCTGGCTCTTCGGCTTTGAAACGGATATAAGCACCGCCCTCTAGAGTCGAGAATGACTAGCACATATGCCATTACCTTTACCTTACTTTTGATAGAGTTTTGTCAGGTGCGCCCAACTTTCTTGAATGATGGTTTCCTGAACTGGAATTTTCAGCTGCACCTCCAGAAAGGTTCCATATGCCTGAATTTCTTTTAGTTCTGCAATCCAACCATCAAGTGGGATGTTTAGTTTCAGTGACAGAGGCATTATTATAGTGAATCTTTAAGGTTAGAATTTGAGTGGCATAGTAATGCTTAAGCCTATTGTTCAATTAATCAGAATCCTGTATCTTAATAGGTCAATAAAGAACTTGTTATTCTACACATCTCTGTTGCGCCTTATCTAAAGTGTGACAGCATCAACTGTGCAATTAGATTAGCAGATTTGGGCAGATTTGACTAACTAATTTGAAAATATACTCTAGTTTGTTTTTATATTTATATAAACAGATTATATTACCTTCCATTTTACTAACTGCGCAGTGAACAAAAGAGTAAACTGAAAAACAACAGAAAAGCCACTTAATTGAAAAGAAATTACAGCCTTAATCCATTGTGCCAGAGATAAACAATTTTCTTGAAACTCACAATTATTATATCAAAGGGGGGAAAAATCAATGTTGTGAATATTTCACCTGTACTGAGTCTCTCCTCAGATCTTTATCCTCCCCTGTTTTTTTTGTTTTAGTTTTAAATACATCATTTTTATGTTCCAAAACATACAACTACCAAATCTGGAGCTTTAAACCCCAAATAGATATTAATCAGAGTTCTTTTTGAAATATTTTATCAGAGGCCTTGAATTGTAGACTGCGCTAAATGATCTGTCACTGGGTCAGAAAAATGTGTAAAATTCCGAAAAGAATGTTTTGCTTTTCTCCAGACATGTATTTCGGAAGTACACAACGCAGCCATTGTTTTAAAAAGCATGCCCCTTTGAAATAGCTGAGGAGAACAGTCATGCAGTGTTCCTTTGAAAAAGGGGAAGCGAGAACTCCCTGGAAATTTCTTCCCTCCCATTTCAACCCAATTACCCCTAACTTCCCAGGCAGAGGGGGGGTGGGGTGGGGAGAGAAATGACCTTCCCATTTGCAAGTGAAAGAAGAGTGCTGAGCTTGCATTAATTCTTGCCAACACTCTTAACTGGGAGCTATGTATAATCATTAGCTTCGTTAATCCTATCAAGTCTTTCTGACAGCCAATTTGCCTGTATCACTACTTCCTCTTTTAAGAGATTTAAGGGCGCCTTGGGCAAAATCTAAGTTTGCAAAAGAAGGTGCAGCATCTCATCTCTGGTCTTTCTGAACCCAAAAGGCAAGTGTCTGTGAGTCCACTTAATTTCCAGAGTGTATGGCAAGGATGGGGAACTACCTGTGGCCCTTTTATGACTTGTGGACTTCAACACTCAGAATTCCTGAGCCAGCCATACATACAGGCTGTGTACAGGCTCAGGAATTCTGGGATCTGAAGTCCACAAGTCATAAAAGGGCCATAGGTACCGTATTTTTCCCGGAGTATAAGATGTGTACCAAGATTTTGAAGTGGCAAATTTAAAAAAAAGTTTTTGTACTCTGCAGATCTCCCAAAAACGGCCCATTTTTCGCCATAATGGGCCCTGTTTTTTTTTGTCAAACAAATGGCATGCATAGCCTTTAGGAGGCTTATAGAGTGCTCCTAGGGGCTGGGCAGGGCAAAAACGAGCAAAAAATGGCCCATTTTTCACCTACTTTTGCCCTTCCCCGCCCCCAGGAGCACTCTGGAAGCCTCCTAAAGGCTATGCATGGCCATTTTTGCAAAGGGAGCAGGGTTTTGGGAGGCTGAAAATGCTGTATTCAGTGTATAAGACACACCCAGATTTTCAGCCTTTTTTTTTGAGAGAGAGAGAAAAAGGTGCGTCTTATATTCCGAAAAATATGGTAGTTTTCCGTCTTTGACTTATGGAAAGGTTATGGCTATTGTGAGGCCCTTGTTCACAATCTCCTCACCTTTGACAGTGTCAAACTGTGACAGCGTGGAGGCTCACTTTCAACATGAGATAAGATTTGGTTGTTATGTGCCTGATCAAAACCAAGCCTCTGTGGTGGAAATAATGTCTGGCTTGCTGGTTGAGGTGCCTTGTGGCATAAGTTGTCCGATTAGGACATGCTGCGTGTGTTTTGAATTGGAACGAAAATGTTCAGTGACGCGACACATTATGCTTCATTTAAGGTGACAGAGATACGTTGGAGCATGCTGACTTTTAATTTAGGGCCACATATATGCAGGAAAAGAGTGTGGTTGTTTAGTATCTTCTAACAACAGGCTTACAAGCTCCAAAAGATAGACATTCTGGGCTAAGCAAACCAGGGTGCATGCTGATAAAGGTAGCTCCACATTTTGAAGTGCGATTCATCAAAACTGCATAAGGAGATGCCTCAGGGCTGTACTGTACTGTTCACTGCACTGCAGCTCATAACTTTTTACTACTCTGAGAAGGAGCCAGCTGGCTTCTACGTCTGTGTTCTCAGTCTTTGAACCCCTCTTTTTTCCAGTATAACTGAAGCCAGGAAGGATAATAGAAACAAGTATGTGTGTTGTGTGTTTGTGTGCGTTTTTGCTTGTATTTCAAATCTTCATGCCGGGTTCCATTTTGTTTTTCCTTCCATTATCGCATTCTTGAGTTGGAGAATAAATGGCACAAATGGCTGGAGAATCACTTTCCCAAGCAATTGCAATGGTGATAACAGAATAGCAGATTTGGAAGGGACCTTGGAGGTCTTCTAGTCCAACCCCCTGCTCAGGCAGGAAACCCTATGCCATTTCAGACAAATAGCTGTCCAATCTCTTCTTAAAAACCTCCATTGTTGGAGCACCCACAACGTTTGGAGGCAAGTCATTCCACTGGTTGATTGTTCTCACTGTTAGGGGTTTTTTCCTTAGTTTTAGGTTACTTCTCTTCTTCAGGCACTTTGGCGAATAGGTTGACCCGCTCTTCTTTGTGGCAGACCATCAAGTATTGGAGCACTGCTATCATGTCATCCCTAGTTCTTCTTTTCATTAAACTTGACATTCCGAATTTCTGCAACTGTTCTTCGTATGTTTTAGCCTCCAGTCCTCTAATCTTCTTTGTTATTCTTTTCTGCACTTTTTCTAAAGCCTCAACATCAATTTTTTATATCATGGTGACCAGAGGTGAAAATTTTTAGCAACCGATTCTCTGCCTGGTTGCTGGGTGGGTGTAGCCATAGTGGGAGTGGCCTACTCAGCCTTCTACACCACGAGGTTTGAGGGGGGGTGTGTGTTTCACCTTACCCAGGCTCTGGAGGCCCTCCAGAGGCAGGAAACAAGCCCATTTCCCAACTTCTGGAACTTTCGGGAGACCATTTTTCATCTTCCCCAGATCCAGAGAATTTCCCCGTGCCTCTGGGAGGGCAAAAAAGACCTCCCTCAGGGTACGAAGACTGGAAACAGACCCACTTCTGGAACTTCAAGGAGGCCCATTTTTCGCCATCCCAGAGCATCCTCATGGGCCCTGCACTTACCTGGCCTCCAAAATGGAGAGCATGGAGACTCCTAGGAGGGGAGGGGCACGATGGGCGGGGCCAGCCAGTCCTTTCAACTACTCGTTTGGCGAACCAGATGTAAAATTAGTATCCGGTTTGTCTGAACCGGGTGAATCCCACCCTGGTGGGACCAAAACTGGATGCAGTATTCCAAGTGTGATCTTAGGATGGTGGGGGTGGGGCGGGGCAGAGAATTAGGCTGGTAAAGGAGGAAGGAACAGTCCTACTGAAATTATAGAGATGAGTCGGGCTGCATTTTGCTAAGATAGATGTGCTGCAAGATATTATCTTCTCTGTTCAATACAAGGTTGAAATCAGGCAGTCAATTCAATTCAATTCATACAGTCTGCCATTCCGTGAATTTTAGCTTTTAAATAAATAGCTAAAACCTGTATTTTGGTATAAAATTAGCATTCAGTATGCTATCTGTTGAAATTGAAAGTGTACGCTTTTCCAGACTTGTCTAAACAGATATAGGATCAAATCTTTAAGTAATCACCTGTTTTCCTAACAATTATTGTAAAACAAACATTTCCCATATTTGACCATAATGGGAAACTGCAAATGCAAACATTAAGCTTCCTTTCCACACTTGTCAAGAAATGCAGTAAGAAAGTGATGTCAGGAAAGTGATGGGTGAGCAAACAAACTATCAGGGACCATGCTTGCCTGTAGTCATAATGTCAAATCAAGTTTTTGCATTATATTTGTCTCAAATGAATAAAAATTAGGTGCAAAGGTCTCCACGGGCATAAGTAGCTGTGAATTATAGTTTGTCCAGCAAGCATGGTGTCAACCTATAAACAGAGTTCATGTATTTTGAATAATGACAGCTGGCTGACTTTGTTGTGTTTACTTAGCCATAAACCATGTTTACAAATTACCGGAGCTGAGTTCTCACAACACGCTAAGCCAAAACCAAGCGAAGTACATAAAGGCTTGGCAAGATGTAAACCCAGTTGGAGTATTTCTTAACAGTGGTTTGATGTGACATCTGAAATAAAGCTATAAATTACAGCTGTGGACAATTCTGATCATCGGAAAATAGAATCTCAAAAGAATATTAGTTTTTCTTTTCTGGATAGTGTGTATAGTGTTTTGCTTTCTGCCTTGATGGCAACATATATTATACCAACTTTACCCCAACCCAGGGCCTTCCCAGGAAAGTTGGGACAGAAGTGACGAGGAATTCTTGGAATTGTAATCTCAACACATCTGGAAGTTATAGGTTTGGGTAAATCAGATTTGTATTAACCCAATACTCATTAGCTATACTCACAGCAGCGAGTTTCTACAAGTTACACAGCTATATCATCAGTCCTTTTGACATCAAAACGTCATTACAGTAGAGGGATTTGGGTGTGGTGTGTATGTGTGTATGTGTAATATTGAATGAATTAGCTCATGGGTGGCCTACAATTATATAAAAAACAGAAATTTGAGGTTTAAAACCCATGTAGATAAGTATTTACAGCTGCTATTCTATTCATTTTTCTCAGTCTTGTATGCGTTTTGCTGTAACTTTTCTGATTTATTGTGACTGCAAAAATGAACACAAGAGGTGTGATGATTTGAAAGAAAGAGAAGTGTTTTGATGTAGTAATCCTTAAAAAAGTCAGGCAGTCCTTGGCTTACGCTCACAGTTGAACCCAAAAGTTTTGTTAAGTGAGTTTTGCCCCATTCTGCGACCTCTCTTGCCACATTTGTTAAGTGAATCACTGCAGCTGTTCAATTAGTAACATGGTTGTTAAGTGAATCTGGCTTCCCCATTGACTTGGCTAGTCAGATGGTTGCAAAAGGGGATCACATAAATACATGCCAGTTGCCAAGCATCTGAATTTTGATCTTTTGAAGATGCAATGGAGTAAGTGTGAAAAACAGTCATAAATCATTTTTCAATGCTCTTGTAACTTTGAATGGTCACTAAATGAATTATTGTAAATAATGGACTACCTAAAACAGGGATGGCTAACCTTTTTGTCCTCGCATGCCGAAAGCGTGAGTGTGTAACAGCGTGTGCATGTTCACACCCATAATGCAGTGCACCCCACCATCCTACGCATGTGCACTTGATCCCTCCGTGCCCTGTTTTGGGACCAAAATAGGGGTGTGGTGTGGGAGGCGCCACGCCCCCACGCATGTGCATGCAACCCCCCATACATGTGCACATGAACCTTGCCCCCATGGATGCAACCCAGAAATCAGGCGGCTGGCGGTAGGCACGTGTGTATGCTAGGTGAAGCTGAGCTGGGGCACGCAAACCTATGGCGCGCATGCATGCTAGGTGGAGCTGAGCTGGGGAGGTGGCTTGCGTGCCCGGAGAGGGAGGCAGCATGCGTGCCATAGGTTTGCTATCATGGACCTAAAACAAAATTCAACTCCTCTTTTAAAAGGAAGATCATTATGTACAGTGGAACTTAACCAAGTATATCAGCCAAAGATTTGAGTCAGATTAAATCAGGGATGTCAAAGTCGTGGCATCACGGCAGCGTCATGTGACGTATCACAACTTTTGTCCCCTTCTTTACACCGGGTGTGAGCGTCGCTAGCACATGACGCATCTGGCCCACGGGCTGCGAGTTTGACAGCCCTGGATTAGATGATTCTTGGGGAAATCTTAACATGTTTATTTAATTTATATATATATATATATTCCTGCTTCAGGACTAACCATAATAACAGAGAATGTTTATGTAAACAAGAAAGTATTATGCTTTTCTCTTTCCATGGTGGAATAGATTTAGGTAAAATCTTAATTCAGAAGAGAGAGTACTTCAAAAAACTCTTTCTGTATATCTTATGAAACCAGGTGATTGGTGACCTTCGCTCAAGCCTACACAAGGGTAAAGTGTAGGGTAGGCCTTCTGATCTTGCATCTCAGTGTTGGCGAACCTTTTTGGCACCGAGTGCCGAAACAGGAGCACGTGTGCACAGGGCAGGGAGCACCAGAAACTGGAAAAACAGCTTCTGTGGGAGTGCCGAAACCCAGAAGACCAGTTTCCCCGGAGTGCATGCACGTGCCGGAACTCAGAAGAGCAATGGGCGACCACTTCCGGCATACGCCATAGGTTCGCAATCACGGTTGTATCTTCTTCAAATGTGTTCTCTATAACTTTCATAAAACTTTAGTTAGGTTGAGCTAAAGAATTGTTGGGAATTGTTGTGTCAGATCTAACTTATTTGGAGAATGCAGGACTTTGGAGCTGTTTGTCCTAAGAATATAAAGGACTGATCCAAAATGACTTTGATATTAGAATTCAGTCTTCTCAGCCTGAGTTCACTCTATAGGCCGGATTCTTTTGTGTGGGTCACGTATCCTTGCTCATGTTTTGCCTGAGCCACAACAGACAGCCTATTATAAAGTGTGTGTGTGTGTGTGTGTGTTTTGTGTATATAGAACTTACTATTTCCGACAGTGGTCAGCCAAATCATCATGATATGGAGGAGTCAACAGATTGTTCTGTAGAAGTTCAGAATGTTCTATTCCTGTCCTGGAGCGGTATGTTTTACGTATATTTAAAACTTTCCCTGTTTGTTTTGGGGGATTTAATTAACGATTTGTAGCCGCCAACCAGAAGATTTGCAAATCTTAATTTCCAAAGGGGGGGGCACGGGAGGGAAATAACCAGGACATGCAAATAGACATGCATTCAATAAAAGAGTTTTTTTACATCCTGTGGGAGATCGAACTAGTTGGCCATTAAGAATGCAAAAATTCAGGGAATTAGGTTTTTGTTTGTAGCTGACATTTGTGTTCAACTACCGTATTTTTCGGACTATAAGACGCACCAGAGTATAAGGTGCACCAAGATTTTGAAGAGGCAATTTTTTTAAAAAAAGTTTTTGCACTCTGCAGACCTCCCAAAAACGCAAAAAAACTGTTTTGGGAGGTTTTCACAAAAACGGGCCCACTTTTTTTTCCTCAAAAAAAGGGCACAAATAGCCTTTAGTAGACTTGTAGAGTTCTCCTGGGGGTGGGAGCCAAAAATGAGCAAAAAACAGCCCATTTTTTGCAAAAACGGACCCATTTTTGTCAAAAAAAGGGCGTGCATAGTGTTTAGGAGAGTGAAGAGTGAAGAGTGAAATAAATAGACAATTGGCAGGTTTGGCTCTAAATTTTCTGTATTTAGCAATCAAGCACATCTACTACCCTACGCATTTAAAAACATTTAAAAACATTTAAAAATCCACATGAAAGTCATTCAACTTTCCTTTGAAAAAGAGCCTCTCAATCTCTACTGAAAATGGATTCCTTACAAAAACTACCCTGTTTCCCCGAACATAAGACCACCTGGATAATAAGCGGGCTTTTGAGCACATGCACTAAAATAAGCCCTCCCCCCGAAAATAAGCCCTCCTTGAAAATATTTAAACACATGTGCAGCCGGTCCCCGCCAACACGAGATGAGGCAAGGCCGGAGGGGGGAAAGGGCGTAGGGAACATGCCCTATGCACCCCACATGCCCTTGCCTAACAGCCGGTCCCGCAACCCTGGCCACCGCCATCCTTCTGCCATGCTAATGGCCGCCGCAAAAAGAGCGGCAGGCCTAGTGATGCGCAACACAGCAGTCAGCCATGAGGTGATCACTCTCACCGCCTCCTGCACCTCAAAAATAATAAGATCTCCCTGAAAATAAGGCCAAACATTTATTTCGGGGGTCAAAAGAAGATAAGACCCTTGTCTTATTTTCAGGGAAACACGGTTGGTATCACAACCACCACCATTTTCTGAAACGACACTTTGGAAGATAATTATAAGAGTGGCTTTGGGAGATCATCCTTTGCTTCCGATGTAAAAGAGGCCGTTAATAGCCAAGTTAAGACAATTATCGGAATGAATGTAGATTTGAAATCCAACTATAACAAAGGATTTTTCAAGGTAATCAAAATTAAAATTGGAATTTTGTTTCAAAACAAAAACCCCCACAGACTGATCACTTTGCCAACTTGCCTCCCCTGACCTGCAATATCCTTTTGATGTTTTGAGGGACTTAAGAAAACAACTGAACACGATAAGTCGTTTTCTTATCTAGCACAATTTCTTCAACCTGAGTCTTCTTCAATCTGATGCCCTTCAGATTGGCTTATACTATTTTATAATTCTAACTGGATGCGCTTAACTTCAAAATGTCTAAAACCATTTTGATGCACTTATGAAAAAAAGATTATTATGAATAATTTGCAGAGTCTTGGCTGATATATATATATATATTGCTCGCTTGCTGATCCAGAGAGGAAGGTGACTCTTGTTCTCATTTTACCAAGTACAAATAGAGACAGAGAGAGAGAGAGAGCGCAATTGAGCTAAAGGCCATCCGGAGGATTTATTGCTGACTTGTGGTTTAGCAGATAAATGCTGAGGTTCCCTTGCAGCAAGACTGACCACGTACAAAATTAAAATCTCTGCACCCTGTGATATAGTTTAGGAAAAGGTGTTGATACTGGGCATTGAACATGCAAATTCTCTGGTTGGAAAACCAGAAAATGTACCTTTAGAGTAGAGGTAGGGAACTATGGCCCCTTTATGACTGGTGGACTTTTAATTCCCAGAATTCCTAAGCCAACATGTCTGGTTCAGGAATTCTGGGAGTTGAAGTCATAAAAGGGCTGTAGTTCGTCACCCTTGCTTTAGAGTTTGTTTGTTTTTGTCCTGACGTGGAAATTGAAAAGATGGCGGAGTGTAGTTTCCTTTTTAAAATGAAGAGATGAAACCGAAGTCCCATTTACAAAAGCAAGAGAATTGTGGTGACAACGGAAACTTCTGCAGGTGAAAGTATAGGATGGGTTTGTGGACACAAATGCCTCCTCAAAGCAGAAGGAGCAAGAAAGGTTGGCCTCAGAATATCTCAGGAGCAAGGTTTTCGTTTTTGAAAATTCATTATATAAATTAAAAATGTTGAAGGAAGGAACCAAGAGAGCCTATTTTCTCCTTCCATCTAGTATTCTCCAGTTTCCATGAAAATGTTTTTCTATCTCCAGTTGGCTTCAGCTTCAGGTTGGATAAAGTATACTATGTAGTCATCACAGTTTTGTATATATATTTATAAATTAGTATGGACAAGTAGAGTGACACGGTGGCTCAGTAGCTAGGACGCTGAGCATGTCGATCAGGAAGATCGGCAGTTCGAATCCCTAGCACCATGTAACAGAGTGAGCTCCCATTACTTGTCCCAGCTTCTGCCAACCTAGCAGTTCGAAAGCATGTGAAAATGCAAGTAGAAAAATAGAGACCACCTTTGGTGGGAAGGTAACAGCATTCTGTGTACCTTCGGCATTTAGTCATACCAGCCACATGACCACGGAGACGTCTTCGGACAGCGCTGGCTCTTTGGCTTTGAAACGGAGATGAGCACTGCCCCCTAGAGCCGGGAACGACTAGCACATATGTGAGAGGGGAACCTTTACCTTTACCTATGGACAAGTGTTCCTCGATTTACAACCATAACTGGAACCAGAATTTCTGTTGCTAAGCAAGGCAGATGTTAAGTGACTCGTTCCTGGTTTTATGACAATACAAATTTTAATTGTTTATGCCTATGAAGGCCTGCCATCTCTTTCCAAAGAGGCTCCTCTTTGGATATAGAAATCGGAGCCCACCATGTTGGAGAGAAAATATGCTATGTTTACATTTAACCTAGTGGTCTTGTGAAACTTGGAAATTTTGCGTGCACTTCACAGTGTTTAGTAATAGCCGTCCTTTTGCCTGTGTCACGTGCCTAATGGGCATGAAAACAAGCTCCCTTTTTTATTGACTGGTTCGGCAAGTTAATAAAAATAAAGAGAAAATGAATACATTGACTAGGAATAAAACCTTTCAGGATTGGGTCATAAAAAATCATATAAGCAATATCTTGAACTGGTTTCCTTTCTGAGCCTCCGATTTCTCCTCTGTGCTGCTTTATGGGTGTTGTAAATAGCCCTGTGTGTTTGCTGTACTCAATGAAGAGCAAAAGGAAAGACTTGTTGTTTGTTCAAGAGCACTTTGTGATATAGTGAGAATTTGCAGGCGGTATAACTGACACCGTGAAATGTTAGCCAGGTAGCCATTGGCTTGAATCTTGCCATTAGATGCGAACTCACCCACTGCTGGGTGCTATTTAGCAAGTTTCTATATCTCTAGGCCAGGGGTTCCCAACCTTTTTTTGGCCGTGCCCCACCTAAGCATCTCTAAAATCCTGATCCCTCCCCTCCCCGTGACATATAATTCATACTTTACTCAAAAAGTGAACTCTACTCTCACGGAGGAAGCCTAAAAGGCCATTACCCTTGGTTTAAACCAGGTTCAAATTGCCCCCATTAAAAAATCAAATTGTTGGGAACCACTGCTCTAGACAGAAATTTGGATTAAGGTTATATAGTAATAAGTGGTTTCTTGATTTTCTTTATCTGATTTGAAAAAAAACACCATCCACTTTAATTCAGGGCTCGGATAATGAAGAAGAATTAGAGGAAGCCATAATTAATATCGCCCATTTCTATCTGAGCAAAATCATATCCTCACTAGTTTTCTAAAAACCATAGCAGAGAGGAAGTCTTCCTCAATCTTACTAGAGCATGTTGTAGCTCATTCTCCTGAAAATACTATTATTTATGACTGTCAAATTGACGTGCAAAGGACAAGATGTCATCCTTCCAGCCAAGCCTTCTTTCTTTCTTTTAATGGTTCCTGACTATTTGCAATTATGATGTTTGGAAATTAGAGACTGTATCAAATAAAGTATGCAATTCTTCTTTACGAACTTTCCTAACAAAAATGAAAGCTCTATGGAAGCATGCATCTGTCTCACTTTCAAGGGCGGGAAGGGGTTGCAAAAGAGAACTTGCTGAATATGTACCTCAGATAGCTTTATTAGGCTTGGAGTTCCTTGCAAGAGTCCCAAACACAATATGAAACAGTAAGTATAATCTTGCCTTGATCAAAGACTTATCTTGAGCATCCTGCCTTCCACACACTGGCTCATAAATACAGTGGATCTTTGTTTAAATATAAATCTATTCGCTATGCAATTTGGTTAAGATGGTTACTGCAGGAAACAATGCATACTTTCTCTAAAATTATAGCCCTGTGATTCTGAAATAATGTGATATTCTGACCCCTGAACTGATGAACTTTTGTGCTCCCTTCCTAGTAAAGCAAATTATTTCATTAGATGAGTCATACTCAAAAGTCCAAGTTTGAGTTCTGAGGCAATAGTGTGATCCCCCTTGAAGTTATTTACAACCTGCTGGGAAGTCTTAGACTACTGTAAAATTTGTAAATCAGTCCTACAACTTAACTTTGGTTTCTGTTGTGGCCCGCCAGCGGAGCTGGTGGCAGACTCAGATGGTGAGGAGGTTGGGGAGGAACAGTCCTGGAGTCTGGGGAAGGCTCTGATGAGTTCTCTGTGTCGGAGACAGAGATGGGTCCAGGGCCGTCTGACAATTATCAGCTATCTTTGAAGTCGGAGATCAGTGGAGGAGAAGAACAGCTGGAGCCTGTTCCTGATGTGCGCATGTGCAGAGCTGCCAGGAGAAGAGAAACGTTTAGGAACAAGGGCCGACTCGGGAGTAAATGCATAGGTGGACGGTGAATGGCCCCTCCCATAGGGAATAAAGAGGAGCAAAAGGAGAGTGAAGTTTGCAGGAGACAATTTGTTTAATTAGCGTGAAGATTTGTTTGTGACTCTCAGAGACTCCTTGCTAAGTTTTTTCTTGTACAGCATTGTGTTTGGAAGATATTGGCCTGGCAGCTCTCCAAGCCTGATAAGGTCTGTGGTTGTAAATTCACCCTCGAAAGACTGTTTTCCAGGACTTTGCTGGATGTGAACGAGAGGAATTCACATTAGCTTAATAAAAAGGGGTTTTGTCAAGACAAGGAATCTGCTTTGTGATTTTGTGAAGCCTAGGTCAGAACAGTTTCATCCATGGGAAAACGTACATTGGTACCAATAAAGGAGAACATTTGTAGCACAGGGTTGAATTGAGGGGTCCTCTTTGAGCTTGGCTGTTTTCTTGCAGGCATTTCATTATCCAAACTAAGTTTAAAAAAAAAGACTGGTCCCTGGGGAGACCTTTCATAGAATATGTCAGCTTCTGCCTTGCTGTTGCTTCAGCTGCCATGAAACGGGGAGGGAGGGCTGGTATTTGGGAGGGGTTAATTGATGTGCTGGAGGAATCTTCTAGGATGTTCGAGATGCTCGGATGGCGCATGCGTGAGAGCTTCCCGCGTTGATTAACGGCCTCGACATTCCATCTTCGTGATGCCTGTTTGAAGTTATCTCACACCTGACACTTGAAGGACTTATGATTGGCCTGGAGCTATGATCCTAAGGGGTGGAGAATGGACTATTCTATATATCAATCGCTTTCGCGCCTAATTAAGTAGACTTTGCTTCGCAACTGCTTGCTTACCATTTATAATTAGTAAAAGTACTTTGGATTTCCCAACCATGGAGTCTCTTAGTTTTCTTTCCTGATTATGTAATGGAGTGATGCTGACAGAATAGCTGACCTGGTATGAAGACATGGAATGCTTTCATTAATAATTTGTGATAAATAATGCACATAATGATAAGAAAACGGAAAGTTAATGTTCATCTAATATTGAATTATTAAGAAGATGGAAGACTGAGGAAACACATGCAAAAGAGTAAGGGACAGGATGAAGAAAGGGAGAATATAGTAGATGAAAGGTGCAGAGTTTGTGTGTTGGGGTGGAGTCGGGTGGGGTGAGGAGTTTATACACCAGGTGTGTCAAACTCACGTCATCACATCGTCATCCTGTGATGTATCGTGATTTCCCTCCACTTTGCTAAACTGGGGTGGGCGTGGCCAGCACGTGATGCATGCGGGCTGCAGGTTTGACACCCCTACTCTACACAGTCCAGCGAATTACGGGTTATACTGAAGTTGTGAACAACGGAGGAGATGAGAGAGGTCAGGTCCCCAGAAGACTAAAGATGTGGGAGGACTCCTCTAAATGTTCATATTGGTTCACAAGTTTCTCACCAACGTTTTGGTTTTAGATTTCTCGTTATTGCTAGATTAACTCTGGTACTTTACACAGTGCTTAATTATGAATGTTATTTCTTAAAGATTTCCCTTCCCCCCTCCCCTTAATTTTAAGCAGTTGTCTTAAGCACTTGCCTTCTGTTTGAAGAAGCTTGACTCTAGTTGCCTGTTGGAAGCTAAAACATGTTGGAATAATACGCTGGAATCATGCCGAGACTTGCCTTATTCTCAGTACTGTGTAGATGAAAATTACTTCCCTCTGAAGGCTGGAGCATTTAAGCATGTGTGTAATGGACGGAGGTGAATTTCTGAGCATTCAGAGCAGTGATGGGGTGTGGCATCAGTCTTGAAAGAAACAGGAGGGAAAAAAACCCCGCTTCATCTATAGTTGAAGCGGGATTATTCTTTGGAGAATAGCCTCTAATGGCAGTTACTAGAGCTTATTTCTCAAGAGAGCAGCTTCCTGTGATGAATATATTGTGTGCTTTCCAGGCAGCAGCAAAAATAGTTCACGACAGTGATGGCATGGTGTGAGAAATTCCTTCTTAAGGCATGAAGCTCAGGTTTGACTTGCAGATGAAATAACTCACCTCCGTGCAGGAATTCCTATTAATGTGGGTTAAGGTAACCTGCCACAACTTCAGCCAGTTAAACAACACAATCACTTGTTTCTCACTGTTGGTCTTAGGTCGGTCAACGGTAGTCTTCATGCAGATTTTGCTGTATAGTTTAACTGAAGACCCGTAAAAAAATAATAATCTCCTTTTAAGACAAAAAGCAGGGAGAGAAAATTCTGTCTTTAAACTAGCTGCTCATGCCAACATTCATCACTCCTGTTTTCTCTTGCAATAGATATTGTACATCAAATCTTGTATTGTGATGTATCTTTCTGTACATGAATGTACTCCTAATTTCATGGATTTACAATTCTTCTCTTTATGTTTTTCAGCAGTCTTACTCCAATGAAGCCCATTGTGTTGAAGAAATTTTGAAGGTGAGTATATTCGCATTAAGTGGAAAAAGATGCCATAAAGGAAGCAGTAATAATTTCATGTTTTTTTTTTTTTAAATGACTGGGTCATCATTATCATCAAAATGTAGGGTTCTCCCCCCCCCCCCCGGTCTATAATGCTGCTCATGTTTCTTTGCTGCAGAATTTGATCAGTAGGCTTCAAGCAGAATATCATCTTGAATGTTTTAAATAATTTCTGGTTTCAGACCAAAAATTTAAAATAAAATAGAAGGACTACAAACAACACATTGTCTTGTGTTTATCCAAGCGGATGAGTTATCATTCTCTGAAATTTTGGCTTCTTGGTTACAAAAAAAGCATTCTTGTGTCCTGCTGGGCTCCTCGTCCTAGCACAGATGACCAAGAACTTCCTATCCAAGCTTAAACTTTATAAGGAAATCCAATTTGTGGTTTATTTTATCTTTAATAAAGCAGGAATCCCAAAAACAATTTGGCTTCAAACTTTGGCTTGTTGGAAGAAATACAACTTGGAAATCCAAAAAACCCACTGAATTTATTTTGATTGGGCTTCCTTTTTTAAAAAAAAAAAAACTTTTGATTGAAGAGTTTTTCAATACTAAAAGATAGTTCAAACGACTGTATTTTTCAGAGTGTAAGACGCACCTTTTTCCCCTCAAAAAAGAGGGTGAAAATCTGGGTGTGTCTTATACACTGAATACAACATTTTTGGCCTCACAAAACCCCGCCCCCTTTGCAAAAATGGCCGTGCATAGCCTTTGAGCTGGGGAGGGCAAAAATGAGCAAAAAAAGGTCCATTTTTTGCTCGTTTTTGCCCCACCCCCAGGAACACTCTATAAGCCTCCTAAAAGCTATGCATGCCCTATTTTTGACAAGAAATGGGCCCATTTTTGTGAGGTCTGCAGAGTGCAAAAACTTTTTTTAAAAGATGTACCTCTTCAAAATCTTGGTGCATCTTATACTCTGAAAAATATGATAAATTCAGAAAAAAGAAAGGGAGGGGTAGAATTTGGATTGGGTTCCCTATACATATTGGGATATTCCTTTTTTTCTCTTAATGCTGCCCCACACATTGCCATTATTTATCACATTCAAAATTGTAGAAAGGAATAGAAGATAAAGGAATATGAAAGGAGAAGAGAAGGATAGCATGCGTTCCTCTGAATGCAGAGTGTTCAAATATTAAGGAATCAAAGTCTGACTGTTTTGATGATAGTTTCAAAGATCACTTCCAAATCTAGGATGCAAAAGCCGAGAAAAATAATGTTTCAGTTACATCCCCATGTTACTGTTGGAAGATTTTCTTATTCTTTTTGCAGCTGAGGAAGTAATAAAAGTTAGGAATTAAGAGCTGATTATTGTTCTTCTCAATTTCTTCCCAGGAAATGACCCATTCATGGCCACCTCCTTTGACAGCAATCCATACTCCTAGCACAGCTGAGCCATCAAAGTTTCCATTTCCTGTAAAGGTGAAGAAACAAAATCTTTCATTCCATCTATGTGAATTAATGTATGAAAATGCATGTCATTCAACTCATTTTAGCAATGTATTGTTTCTAGCAAAGAAGAAAAGTTTGCAGGACAAAACAAACAGTCATAAAAAGATAGTTTCTTTTGTGCAAGTGTTGCTTTGAACTAATCTCTCTGGGCATGTAAATATTCGTTATGTTTATGTTTTTGGAATCATTGTTTTGTTTAACATGTAGCTTAAAAGGTGAGTCATTTTATGTTCAAGAAAAGGTAGTAAGTCTTCCTATCAATCATGACATGTACAAATGTTCCATAGTAGAAAGTCATAATTCAGAACTTCTCTTCCCTTAACTCCTAAATGCCTGAAGCCTTCTACAATGTGGGAATACACTCCACAAGAGTAAATGCAACTCCCAGAATTCCCCATTATGGTCATACTTGCCTGTTTATTTTAGGAGTTGTGTAGGACATCCATAACAAATTAGCTACACTAGATGTATTCATTATGCCCAAAGACATATAATTCCCGAGTTACTTACTTGATGCCAATTGCATTGCACTCATGTCAGAAGCATTGAGGCCTTCTGGGTTGAAAGAATTATCCAGTGACATCACTGTTGCTCGGAGAATGCCCAGTTGCGGGCTTTTTTCATGACCCCGGAAGGAGCCGAAGCGAAGGTCGGGAGCTTACCCCATCCCAGGACAGCACTCGGGTCTTGAACGTGGGCTTCCTAACCTCCAATTTAGCATCCTAACCATGTGAGCCACTATGCTCCATTATTTGATGCCAATAATCTCACAACTGCTACTGTTATTCTGCTTGTGCTTTTTAACTACTTATAAGATCCTGGAATTGCTTCTTAACAGAAGTTTGATTTTTGCCCCGATTCTTTCACAATTGAAAACATTTTTCTTCCAGTCCTTCTTGTTCCTATCCTGCTAGTTTTGTAAGTCATCATGAGAGGTGGTGGTATGTGTCGGGTGCAAATTGTAGGAGATGACCAGGTTGAGCCCAAGGGTGGGGTGAAACACGTCATCAAACCGGAATCCACACACTTGCAAAAGAGACCCAAGTACGCCCCCCTTTAAAGTCCATGATTCTTATCTGGAGCTTGGCTGTTATTAATTCATATTCTTGGGTATAGGTTGCTTGGAATAAACCCACAGTGCTTTCTTTACTTTATTCTGACTCCTGGTTTCTTGTGCCTAACAAAAATAAATGAAATAAATGCATAGTTTCCCTGTTTTCTATTCTTTTCAATTTAGAATGTTAACATTAGTACTATGGAACGTACTAGGCAGTATAATAATACTATAATAATATGATGATGGCAATTATAAAGAAATACATATTTATTATGATAAAGAAGAAATAGAAATGTAAATAGTGCAGTATTTTTTTTAGCTTACGTTTGCTTATGTTTACTTTACCCCTAAAATTATTGGGTTGTTATAAAAATCCCTCCTTTTCTGCTTTCTAGGAAACTCAGCAGCCTGGATCAGTAATTCAGAGTAAGTATAAAGACCATAGTTTAAACTTATAAACTGCCGCAACCTGCTGTTATTTGTTCATTTTCACAGATTACACACAGAATTCATGTAACATAAAATGTGAAAAAAAGGAATGGCATCTCAGGTTTTTGGCTAGAGATTAAGTGAAGCAATCTTTGATTCTGATAAGTTTTGCCATATTTCCCCGAAAATAAGACTGGGTCTTATTTTCTTTTGACACCCCCCCCCCAAAATAAGCACTTGGCCTTATTTTCGGGGAGGTCTTATTATTATTGTGGTGCAGGACGCCCCTTAATCTCAGCCTGTGGCCCACAGATCAGCTGATCCAGAGAGGGCCGGAAGTTCTCTTTCTTTCTGGCACACTCTTGCCACCCCTAGCATCGCTGGGCTTGCTGCTCTTTGCAGTCGCTAGTAAGAGAAGGGGCGTGATAGCTAGAGTTTGCGGAAACTGCCTCCGCGAGGCCGTTCCTCATGGATGGCAGGTGCATGTGAGGTATGTTCCCCCCTCCCCCCTTAAATAGCAGCGCATGCGGTTAAATATTTTAGGGGAGGGCTTATTTTTGCGCATGCGCTCAAAAGCTCGTTTGGGCTTATTATATGGGGAGATCTTATTTTCAGGGAAACAGGGTAGGAGGTGAGCTGGTCAGAAGACATGCTCATGCTGGAAAACGGAAGACCAGATCTTCCAGTTTCCAGCACTGCTGCACGCACAAAGGCCAGCTGATCGGTGCCTGCTCCTGCACGCCAAAAACCCGGAAGAGGAATGGCCAGTGCTGCGCGTGCCAGGCAACATGGCTCTGTGTGCCACTTCGGGCGCACGTGCCATGGGTTTGCCATCACAGTTCTACTGCTTTTAGATGTCACAAGACATATTTATTCATTCATTAGGTATTTGTTTGTATTTCACACTTTTAAAACCACCATCTTTCTCTGGGCGATGATCAATAAAAATTAAGCTTTAAAAAACGAATAACATTTTTTAAAAAAAATGTATGTGTCATTGGGTCACTAGCACATTGCAAAAGATGTGAAAAGAAAAGCATGAACATGCCTATGGAGATGGGGGCAGTGATGAAATATTGAAATCTGTTGCTTCAGATTATTCTGACAATGGAAATTGCTAGTGCTGTTAGAAAACATCATCCACCTATCCTTTAAAACATTATTTTCTACGTCTCATACGTGGCAATGTCATGAATATTAGAAGGCAACATGGATTAATTCTGCCCTCTTTTAAAAAGAAAAAAAAAGCTTAATGGATTTTTACTGGCAACCATTCTCTCAAGCTAGCTCATTTTAGCGTTAGTCTGTTTATATTTATCCAACCTTATAATATTTAATGGGGTAGAGACAAATCAAACTCATTATAAAGTTCCTTTTTAAAAATCCCTCAACGTGTTTGGAGGTAAATAAATGTCTGTGCAGATTTTAGTCATCCAGATCATAGTTATCTCAATGGGAGCTTTTTTCTTTAAAAGAAGAAAAAATTCTCTCTCCCCAACCTCCCCTCTATCAGAACTGATGAAGCTTCTTGGATGAGAAGTGAAACGTTTTCTTATTCCGCAAGGGGGAAAAAAAACAGTCCAGTTGCCTTTTGAAGAAAAAAAAGGGGCACATTTGAGACTATTTGGAAGTATCACATTTTTTTAACCTAGGGATTAAAAATAAAAATGGAAAAGTTTTGCCTAAGTCGTAAATGTCACAGAGAGACAGAGAAAAAAGAGAAAAGACAATAGAAAACAATGCAAAAAATCCAAAATGTTCATCACCCCAAATCTTCTCTTCTCTCCCTCCCTGCCCCCTTGGTGTCTTTCAGAACAGTGTGATGCGCCTTTGAAGACTTTGTCTGTTTCTCAGCAACGGACGTCGTAAGTCACTGTATTTTTTCCACCCTTGGTGTGTTTGTCATTCATTAGCGAAATCTGCCAGTCATTAGTGAATGAGAGGAGATTTATTGCAGGTAGCTTTAACTTAATTGAAATGTGACTGCTGCAGAAAGAGCAACTTAGGTTCTGGCACTGCCTTTGCCTGCTTCAAATGGAGATTCTCTACTTGCAAAAAAATAAAATAATAGGGTTACTATAACATTAATAAACATGGTTACTCTTTGTGCGAAGTATTCAACAAGTTCGACGAGGACAGAGATATAGTACACTCCAATTGGCAAATTAATTAATTAAATTAATTATATTTATTTGAATTGATTAGGGATTTGGCAACAACCTGATAGTCTTATCAACTTTTTTTTTTATGTGTAAGATACTGTTAAGGAGATCATTTGGGTATTTCTAAGAACTAGTTCTAGGGTGACTCTGGCTAAGACTCTGAGCTTGTCGATCAGAAAGGTCAGCAGTTCGGCGGTAATATCAATTAAAAACGTTGAAAGAAGGAACCGGGAGAGCATCTTTTCTCCTTCCATCTAGTATTCTCCAGTTTCCATGAAAATGTTTTTCTATCTGCATTTGGCTTCAGTTTTAGGTTGGATAAAGTGTATTGTGTAGTGGGTCTGTGTGTGGGTCTGTGTGTGGGTCTGTGTATGCATAGAGAGAGAGAGAGGGAGGGAGGGTGGGTGTGGGGGGGGAGAGAGAGAGAGACGGTGAGCTTGTCGATCAGAAAGGTTGGCAGTTCGAATCCCTAGCACCATGTAACGGAGTGATCACCTGTTACTTGTCCGAGCTTCTGCCAACCTAGCAGTTCGAAAGCATGTAAAAATGCAAGTAGAAAGATAGGGACCACCTTTGGTGGGAAGGTAACAGCGTTCGTGCACTTTAGTCATGCCAGTCACATGACCACGTAAACGTCTTCGGACAGTGCTGGCTCTTTGGCTTTGAAACAAAGATGAGCTCCGCCCAGTAGAGTCGGGAACGACTTGCACATCTGTGCAAGGGGAACTTTTACCTTTACTAAGAACTAGTACCTTCAATGCAGAGTTGGCTACAGTTGAGAAAAACAGGCTGTCTGTTTGACCATGCAGTCAGTGAAGGGTTTTTTTAAAAAAAATTCATTTGCAGGTAGTCCTTGACTTACAACAGCTCATTTAAGTGACCATTTGAAGTTACAACGGCACTGAAAAAAGTGACTTATCATGACAGTTTTTCACACTTACCGTTGCAACATTCTCATGGTCACGTGATCAAAATCCAGCTGCTTGGCAACTGACTCACACTTATGACAGTTGTAGTGCCCCTGGGTCATGTGACCCCATTTTGTGACTTTCTGACAAGCAAAGTGAATGGGGAAGCCAGATTCACTTAACAACCATGTTACCAAATTAACGGCAGTGATTCACTTAACAACTGTGGCAAGGTAAAGATCGTAAAATGCAGCCAAATTCCTAAGTTGCTAAGTGAGACATTCCAAATGTATTCCATAACAAGAGAAATTTCGGGCTTAATTGTGATTGTAAGTCAAGGACGATATTTTTTTTCTCTCTCTCTCTCCCCCTCTCTCCCTTTCTTTTTTTCCCTCTCTCTCTCTCCCTCCCCCCCCTCTCTCTTTTTCCTCTCTTTCTCCCTTTCCCTCATTCCCTCCCTCACCCGCTCTCTTTTTTCCTCTCTCCCTCCCTCCCTCCCTCCCTCCCTCCCTCCCTCCCTCTCTCTCTCTCTCTCTCTCTCTCTCTCTCTCTCTCTCACACACACACACACACACTTCTGAAATACAGGATATAAATAATATATTTTCCCTAGCAAAATGAGATGTTTGCCTTAAGCTTGACTGTGTTTGAAATCCCAGGAATATTTTAAAATTATAGCAGGGCTTTTGCAGGTATATCTTAGCTGCTTCTTCCTTAACAACCATTTCCAATTTGAGTCTGCTCCTCAGTAGACTCCAGTGTGATTTTTGTTTGATTTTGTTCTGTAGGGGGGGGGGGGAGAAAAACAACATCTAGAAGTGTGTGGGGAGATAAATGGATGTGGGAAGAAAGCTCAGGGGATTTTAGAGAATAGCGTTGGGTTTTCTGGAAGATTAACATCTCTGCCAAGGCTTTCGTCTTACTTAAGCAAAGCACAGGTTCCATCCTGCCTGGCTGTCCTAATAGATGAATACATTTTTCCAGTCAGCAACTCTTCAGGATTTGCCACTGGGCCGAACTGTTTGCAAGTAAACAAAATGTTTACCAGGTTTCATTGCTGGAGACAGGCTGATGCCAAAAACAAGTGAGGGCAAGTAACCACATAATGGTTTTCTAATGTTCCCGGAAACATCCCAGGTCTCAAAAAAAGTTCAAATGGTTTAATTAATCTGCTGTCTTCTCTTGGAAATATTTGCTGTATGATATTGAGGGCACTTTTGAAATTTTCATGGAATTCCCACAGGAGGATTTGCTTGCTATAAAACACTCACTCAAGTTCTCCCCATCATTTAAAGAACAAAATAGATCACCAAGGCATGGAAAGAGCCTTCAAGCATCTCATTGCTTATGCGTGATGTCATGCATTTATTTTGATAGCCCTTCCAATTTAGATCGCTGCGTGCTATGTACACCAAAACTCAGTATATTTTATAATTTTCCAGCCACGGGAGCTGAAAATCTACACCTGGGGCAGAAAGACTATTTTGGAAAAGGGCTACCGAAAAAAGAAGCAGACCACTTTCTGAAGCCAAGAGGGTTTTTTTTTTTTTTAAAAAAATTATCTTGTCCTTTAGGGCAACCTATATTAGCATGAAATTGAAAGCTTTCTCCTCTTGAGTGTGAGAACTGCAGTTGTGGCCATGAAGAGATGTAAGCTTACTAGTTTAAAGGTGAGGAAGGGAGAAGTTTGGATGAAAACATTTATAGAATTCTGACATTTTTATAGTGTTTTTTTAATGGGAGTATGTACAATACCATAGAGGTCGTCCTTGACTTATGACCAGTGTCTGCTGGTTCAGACCAGTAGCGGAAACTGTGGCTGGCTTCGCCCATGCTCCCCGGCTCTGTGGCATCCCATTTAGGCACTTTTAAAAGCCAAAAGCGCATGTGTGTAAGGCTGAGCACATGCACGCACGTACGCGCTATCATTTGCAAGCCGGTAGGGAAGGAAAGTGAATACCACCCCCTACTTATGACCACAATTGGGTCGTAATTCCATCGAGAGTCGTTGAGGTTGCAAAGCAAGTCATCCCTGGACCCGATTTTATGATCAGTTTCTTTACTATTTTAACCTACACACACGATCACTAAGCAAATTCAGCTTTCCTGACTGACTTTTCTGTTGGGGAAGCTCGCTGGGAAGGGCGCAAATCATGGTCACATGACAGTGGTGGGTTTCAAAAATTGTTCGAACCTACTCTGTGGGTGTGGCCTTTTTTGTGGGAGTGGCTTGCTGCCCATGTGACCAGATATGAAGATGCCGACGACACTTGTCAGAACCACCTTAAATTACCTCACACACAGCACTAGCATGCATAAGAATATGATGTAAACTTGTTTTTTAAAAGGCATCTTTGGTTTGCATTAAAACAACTTCAACACACGCAATGTTCTGATTGCACCACAAACGCAGTAGTCATCCTTACCTTTCACAGAGGCACTAAATTTTATAAATATGAGCATGATAGTGTAGAATAATCATATCCAAGGACCAGTGGTGGGGTTCAAAAAATTTTGGGACCTTTTCTGTAGGTGTGGCCTGCTTTCCGTGTCCATGGTGGAACCTCTTCTAACCGGTTCGGTAGATTTGACGAACCGGTTCTACTGAATAGGTGCGAACTGGTAGGAACCCACCTCTGTCACGTGACCACAGGACACTGCAACCGGTCATAAATGTGAGCCATTGGCCAAGTAGCTCGAATTGTGACCGTGTAACCACAGGGGTGGTCGTAAATCATTCCCCCCCCCCCAAGGTCGTCAGAACTGTCGTTAAACTAACAATGTTAAGTCAAGACTGTACTTGCTGCATGTGAACGTTACGTAGCTATTTAGTTCCTTTTCTAGCAAGCATTTTTTATATTTGCATAGTTTCGCTAAGTTAGTTTCTCTTGCAAGAAAGAGAATAGCAGTTATATTAGTGCTACGGTACTTAAAGCAGGCTTACTTGAAAACTGCAGAGGTTAAGCTTGGCTGATCATGCTTTACCAAGGATAACGGCTGTTTAAATTATGCTGTGCCTAATTATGTTGGGGGGAGGGAGAGGGGGATGATTTCCCCTGAATGAAATACAGGTAGTCCTCGGTTTACGGCCACGTTGGGGCTCAAAATATCTGTTGCTAAGCGAGATATTTGTTAAGTGAGCTTTGTCCCGTTTTATGACCTTTCTTGCCACTGTTGTTAAGTGAATCACCACCGTTGATAAAGCTATCAACCCGGTCGTTAAGTGAATCTGGCTTCCCCATTGGACTTTGCTTGTCAGAAGGTCAGAAAAGTGAATTGCATGGCCTTGCTACTCATCAACGGTCATAAATAAGTCATAAATACGAGCCAGTTGCCAAGCATCTGAATTTTGATCATGTGACTGTGAGGCAAAAGTGATAACGGTGAAAAAAGGTACTTTTTTCAGTGCCGTTGTAACTTTGCACAGTCACTAAATGAACTGTTGTAAGTCGAGTACTACCTGTACGGTAAATGTAGGAAACCACCCTCATGTTTTGGAACCGTGCAGTAAGAGTTCTTTCAAGAAAATACATAATTCAGACTGTTGCTACCTTGCCCCTCCGGCCTATCTCATCCCCCAGAGGAGCACCTTAAATCCATATAATTAGCGACAGATTGGTCTTAGAGGAGCAAGGGGGAAAAAAAAGTCAAGCTCTTTATAACCAAGGATGAAAAGGGATTACTCCACAGGCTTTCGAGACAGAATTGCTTGTCTGTCTTCCTGTGAATCATCGGCCCCATGCATATCCCCCCATGCCAAATTTAGAATAGCGGGCTTATTTGCCCGGGAGGATTTTGTGCTCTAATATGAAAGAACAGCTCCAGTGTTTTGTCTGCATCCTTTTCGATTGATTATGTCTGGACATGGGGTGTAGTCCTTGGATGTGGCTGTGTTTTAAAATGGTTAATGCTTATTTATATAAGGGCAAGCAATATCCGGATGCTCTCCTTTCTCTTGCCAAGGAAAACTTGCATCCCCAATGAATGAGAAAGGAAGGGAAGGATAAAGAGAAAAGAAGGGGTAGATAAAGACAGGGAAGGATAAAGAGAAAGGAAGGGAAAGATAAAGAGAAAGAAGGGAAGGATAAAGAGAAAGGAAGGGAAGGATAAAGGAAAGAGAAGGGTGTATTGGATACTACATACAGATAATTTATGACCGTAGTCTCAATAATTAAACAACATAAGGAGATAAGGCTATCACTGAATCTCTTTCATGCTTCTTCTGCTGAGTGATGAACCATTCTCTTTATCTTTCCCTTCCTTTCTCCTTATCTTTCCTTTCCTTCCCCTTTATCCTTCCCTTCTTTTCCCTTTATCTTTGCCTTCTTTTCTCCTTATCTTTCCCTTCCTTTCCCTTTATCCTTCCCTTCTTTTCCCTTTCTTTCCCTTTTCTTTATCCTTCCCTTCTTTCCCTTTATCTTTCCCTTCCCTTCTCTTTATCCTTCCCTCCCTTTCTCTTTCTCTTTATCTTTCCCTTCATGCTTCCCTTCCCTTGTGACCACCTGAAATCCCAGCTACCTTGAGTCACTTCAGTTGCATAGCATAGCCAACTAAAAACAAGCAGCATTTGTGCTGGCTAATTAGAGGCTGAAATCCCTCTGCATCTGTGCGTCCAAATTAAGCATGCAGCTTTACAGAGCAAACATGGATTTCCCAAAGGGCTTTTTCATTCTTGACTTTGGCTCTCAAATTTAACACCTGGCTTTGCTGGAATGGAAGCTTCTTTGCTTGTTTACAAGAGCAGGGGCAAGCTCATTGTTTCTAGTTGGCAGTGACTAAAAGAGAGATCAGACAGTTCCTGATGGAGAGTAGATAATATATTTTTTTTAAAAAAAAAAACCTTGCATGGGTTCTTTTGTTTCCTCCAGTTCCAGCAAGCCTAAAAATTCAATACCTTAAAAAAATCTGGTAGTGGTCTTGATACTGTCTTCTCAGCTTAGCAGTGCTAAAAATTATATCTGCATTGTAAGTCACAATTTAAGAAGACAGGCTTTAAAATATTTGAGAAATATTCTCGGTACTCTTAATACGTTTTGAAATTTCACTGAACTTGAATCTCAGATTTTAAATGTAGAATGTACTGTGTCTGAAAGGGTTTGTTTAGAATGCAGAAAGGGAGGGGATGGGCTTTTGAGAAAATGTAACTTCATTAAGTTTTGCTTCTCCTCTTAAAATTTTCTAGAATTTTTCCCCTACAGAACGTTCTTCACGTTTTCCCATTTTTTTAGACTGCTGACTCATGAATGGCGCGTCCCGTCCTTTCCTGGCAAAAATCCATTGATTGCAAGGTTGTTGCTGCATTATTCATAGCTTATCTGGAAGCTATTAATAATGTGCCAATAGAGACAGTTTGTGTCTGTCTTTTTGAAGACACCCATGCTAAGATAATGGGAAAATAAATAGCGGCCATCTTTGGACAATAAAAGTAGTCTTTACAATGGCACCTTATTTTAAAGAGGGGAAATTATGTTTTGGTTTATTTATGCGCGCACAAACACACATAAAAAGTTCCCAATCTCAGTAACTCTTTAAAATGGGTGGATTTCAACTCCCAGAATGATGTGGTTTCCTACCAACAGAGATGAGACCAATTAGCAATAATGTGCAACCATAAGGATGCACTGCCAGGTCTGTCTGTCCATCCATCCATCCATCCCAGGGTTTGGCAATCTTAAACACTCAAAAGAGCCACAAAGATCCTAACTGGAAGCCCCCCACCCCCAGTTCAATTCTGGAGTTAACTGGAAGTCCGGTTTCCCCACCATAGAGTCTCCTCCTAGTGCAGCGTCCCTTTTCCTCTACCTGTCCGGAAAACCCGCCCCTTGCCATAGAGTCCCCTCCTGGCGCCAAAAAAACCCCAGAAGCTCCTCTCAAAATTGTGGTGCTGACTGGCGACATGGAGCCGCAGCAGAGGGATGAAAGAGCCACATGTGACTCCAGAGCCGCAGGTTGCTGACCCCTTATCTATCATTTTATTTTGTATAACATAAAGAAACATTGTGCTCCCTCTTTCCCCCTAGCAGCAACCTTGTGACATGGGCTGAACGGCGTCTTAACCATTATATCAAACTAAATGTACCAAACAAATGGCATGTGCATTTGTTAAGATGACCAATTGTGGAGTTGTTCTTATTTCTACTAGTCCACTGTGCAGAATGAAAGCCTAAACAGTTCTAAACTCTTAGCAGGTTGTAGTTTATCCTTTTGAATGTCCCTACTAATGTCTCATGAAAAGTTTTATTAAAGCAGTCTTCCCAGGACGTGCTTAGATGAATGATGTGGCAACATGAAACCAGAGATCCCTGAACTCCAATAGTTAGCTCCATCATCTATTCTGCATGGTTTGTAGATCAGTTCAGAAGACCCATGAGAACTGAGGAAGCATGGAATGAGAGAGTGGAATGTAACAAAATAAATCTAAATCTAATCAGTACCTGAAAGGAAAACTGTAAACGATGGGATGTAAATGGATGGAATGAAATCATTTTTGTCCCCTTTTTTGGGGTACTTCCTTTACTTGTGACTATGGTAAATGCACAGTCACCGCCCACGAGATGCCCATTGAACAAAAGAATAATTTTCAAAAATCTTGTACCAGTTCGGAATGTGGGACGTGAACCTTTCTCTTGTGTGCTTTTCCACAATTCTTCTGCATAGTGTTTAGACTTCCTCTCCTTGGATAACCGTGTCTTGTTTGTTTTATAGTGTTTGTAGAAATCGATACCATAGAACCAGGAAGAAAAGGAACATTCATGCAGGGGATCTTATTATTAACTTCAATAGGTAGCTGAAGGATTTGCCTTCTGGGGTTTTACTGATCCCGACATAATCCCTTGATATATCTCCTCCTTTACATAATAGGATTTGTTGTACAATACAAATGCCGAAGGACCAAACTTCATTAGAATGTGTGTTTACACTAATCAAGGCTAAACAAGGGGTTGATTTCCCCGCTAGTAATTGTATTCGGTAACTTGCCAGTGTCACGGAATGATTTTGTGTCATATGATTATGGATAATCTGGAGGCCCATCATGAAGACTGCAATATACAGAAGGTACAATATAATTACTGTATTTTTCGGAGTATAAGATGCACCTTTTTCTCTCAAAAAAGAGGCTGAAAATCTGTATGCGTCTTATGCACTGGATACAGCATTTTTGGCCTCCTGAAACCCCACCCCCTTTGCAAAAATACTGTGCGTAGCCTTTAGGAGGCTTCCAGAGTGTTCCTGGGGGCTGGGGAGGGCAAAAATGAGCAAAAAACTGGCCATTTTTTGCCCCCCCCAGCCGCCAAGAGCACTCTATAAGCTTCCTAAAGGTGATTCATGCCCTTTTTTAAAAAAAAGAAAAAAATGGGCTTGTTTTTGTGAAAAATGGGCCATTTTTTGCTCCTTTTTGGGGGGGCCCGGCTCCCAGTAGCACTCCACAAGCCTCCTAAAGGCTACGCATGCCCTTTTTTTGACAAGAAATTTTTTTGGGGAGGTCTGCAGAATGTAAAAATTTTTAATTTGCCTCTTCAAAATCTTGGTGCGTTTTATACTTCGATGCGTCTTATACTCCGAAAAATATGGTATATAGTATTATGACTAGTGGTGGTGGTGGTGATGATGATGATGATAGATCTAATGGAGGCAGGTGTTCGTCTTCTTCCTATTCTCCCTCGATAGCGAGATATATGTTGATAGTTTTGACTTCTCATTTAAAACTCTCTCCAGTGGGATCCCCCCCCCTTTTAATAACAGATTTTTAGTAACATGCAGGCTACTTTACAGTAATTTGGGGACATTTAGCCCCGAATCATATGACAACTTATTCACAAATCTCTCTAGTTTTGATCCTGAATCCTTTCTGCCTAGAGTTGGCAGGGATGGAAGCTAAGATTTTTGCATGCAAAATATGTGTAAATTTCAGCTGCTTTGCATATCTTCTGAAGGAGAAATAGTGACAGAAATGATTAAAATAACTTTCAAACATTTTTCTTTCATACAGTATAGTTGAAAGAGCCGTGGTGGCGCAGTGGTTAAAATGCAGTATTGCAGGCTAATTCTGCAGTTCGATTCTCACTGGCTCAAGGTTGACTCAGCCTTCCATCCTTCCAAGGTCGGTAAAATGAGGACCCGGATTGTTGAGAGCAATATGCTGACTCTGCAAAACGGTTAGAGAGGGCTGTAAAGCACGGTGAAACGGTATATAAGTCTGCAGTGCTATTACTATTTCCTTGATTGATGTTGGTGAAAACCTAGATGTGTGTAACTGTTAGATAGTCTTTATTTATGGTCAAAAAGTAGTTTGGGTGCAATCAATATTCAGCACAAAAAATATTCTCACTTAATAGCCTAGCATCATCTATAAAGTATCAAGATTATAAATCAGCTATTCTGCTAAAACATATTTAACAGTCAATCATACACACAGTCTTATTGTAATGACTGATCTGATAAACGATTGTATAATGACTCTGTTTTACTATTAATTTGGTTAGAAGGGGTATTAATAGGTCTGAATGAGTGCCTGCATTTTAGCAGCAGTGCAGGAATTGGTGCATGGTTACATCTGTTTGTCTGTCTGCATGTAGATCAGTCAATTCTAACCTTGCTATATTTCTTTTCCAGAGACGTTGATGGTAAGACATTCATCAGGAGATGTGAAGCATAAGCAAGATTAAATAATAATGTAAAGATTCTTGGCTTGGCCTCCTCCCATCAAATTATTTTTGGTGGCTTATATCTTAACAACCACGACCTGAATATAATCTTAACCTTCTCAGAAACTGACTGGAAAATCTAAAATATTAAATGCGATTTTCAAGTTTTTTTCTTCCAAGAAAATATAATCATTCAGGATACTGGAGGTCAAAGATCAAGATAAAAATCTCTACTCAAGTCAATATTTTAAGCAACCCCACTCTACTGCAGAGGGCCATCACTCATTCCAAGCGTAAACACACAATGGGAATACATCAGAGGGTCTGGAATATAAACATTTTAATGAATATTTTTCAGTTTTGGGAATCTTTATGGCTACCCATCTGAAAATTTTATATCGTTTGACTGGTTTTCTTGGCCTTAACAACTTTAAGTGCCACCCGTATGTAATTGCTGTCCAGTAGACAGGAAACTTGGGACTTAACCTGGATACAGATTTGTGAGTGTGTGTGTGTGTGTGTCTGTTAACATTGCCTACATCCCATCCGTACGTGTTTGTTTCTTGAGAATATCATAACCTTTGCTTTGATATAAGGTATAAGGTCATCAGAAGCCAACATGTGGTAGACCCTATTTGAACAGACAATTGTCCTCGGACATCCTGATAGTATCTTGAGATGTAAGAGTCGCTGTTACATGGAGGAATGTTTTAATCACCACGACCTGTGTATGGGAATTGAATCAATTATTGATTTAAGGTCTACAAATGCTGTATAAAGGCCTTCCAGGAAATGCTGGGGTACTTGTGACTTGCTCTTCTGCCAAAACATGAGTACATTCTAGGCACTCTAATAATTTCCAAACACATGGCACAAAACACTTTTAATCAGTCATACTCAGTCTTTTGTGTGTGTCTGTGTGTGTGTGTGTGTCGCCCACAGGGTTGGGGGAAGAGGTATACTTAAAAAGGACTGCCAGCTGGCAGGCTTAAATAAATAGATCTTATCTAGAAACTAATCTCTTGTGTTTTCACTTGGATTTGTTATCCATCACTTTGTTCTCTTGGCTCTTAAAAGCATTATTTGTTTGATAGCAAGCCCCCTGCCAGGGATCCACCCCCAAAGGGATCATATTTCCGCATTTTGAGAACAGCTCAATATACTGTATTCTTCAGTTTCTGTGGATAAATGGGAAAAAAAAAAGAAACATTAACACGTTGAGCACAATGTTGAAGTTATTGGAAGGAGCAAAGAACATTCTTATATTTTCAGAATTGAAACCAAAACATCTTAGGGTGCTATTTTAATGATTTTTATTTTAACTCAATTCAGCTCTGCGTTTTTGGAAGTTTCCCTGCATATGTCACATGTAGATTCTCACGATTTTTACAGGTAGCTTTGAAAGAGTTAAGAGTTTTAAGTGTCACATATTTAATTATTCATCACAGAGGAACTATTGAATTAATTCTCTTAATTAATTAGAACAAATTATTTTCTCATTTTAATGTATTAATTTGTTATGTTACATATCGTTAAATTGTTCTCGGCTCAATTTACCCATAGCCGTTCTCCAAATCTCAGTAAATGTAAACTAGACGTTAATACCACGTTTCTTTTTATGGCAAGCTTTAAGTAGTTTATTGTTGTGACCGACTTTGAGGATTTTGTTTTGCCTATCGGAATTGTTTCAATGCCTAGGAATATATCGCAGAATCATATTTATAGGAGCATATATTGTAGATTTTCTTTCATGGCATGGCTGTTTTCTGCATTAGGCAACACTGAGCGGAGCATGAGTCTCCTTCGCTTTCAAGAGGATGTGGTTGGGTTGGGTTTTTTTTTTTTTTTTTTTTTGCAGCGCAAATCTGAAATTTGTGTTCCATAAAGAACATTTTCTGAAAAACTACTGTGTCCACCGTAATTTGCCTAGGACACTTTCTTTACTAAACAGGGAAGTTTACAAAGGTAAAACTTTTCAATCTCGACTGTGAACATGGCCTACAAAACCCAAGATCGTTGCATGAGAATTAAGCTTGCATTTTCCAAAATGAATTTAAGGTAGTTCATAAGTGAGTATTGATCGACACTGGTGATTTCTTTGCTTTTCAGAACATTGCATAAAGATCTAGAGATCAGCGACAGTGAAGACTGTGACGATGACCAAGTTAGTATCTTATCTTATCTTATCTTATCTTATCTTATCTTATCTTATCTTATCTTATCTTATCTTATCCATCTATCTATCTATCTATCTATCTATCTATCTATCTATCTATCTCTACCTACCTATCTATCTATCTATCTATCTATCTCTTCTCTCTTTCTCTCTTTCTGTCTGCCTCTCTCTCCCATATCTATCTATCTATCTATCTATCTATCTATCTATCTATCTATCTATCTATCTATATCTGTCATTCTATCTATCTATCTATCTATCTCTCTCTCTCTCTCTCTCTACCTATCTATCTATCTCTTTCTCTCTTTCTGTCTGCCTCTCTCTCCCATATCTATCTATCTATCTATCTATCTATCTATCTATCTATCTATCTATCTATCTATCTATATCTGTCATTCTATCTATCTATCTATCTATCTATCTATCTATCTATCTCTACCTATCTATCTCTTTCTCTCTTTCTCTCTTTCTGTCTGCCTCTCTCTCCCATATCTATCTATCTATCTATCTATCTATCTATCTATCTATCTATCTATCTATCTATCTATCTATCTATCTAATCTACCTACCTACCTACCTACCTACCTCCATCCATCCATCCATCCATCCATCCATCTATCTATCTGTCTCTACCTATATCTATCTATCCATCCATCCATCCATCCATCCATCCATCTATCTATCTATCTATCTCTACCTACCTCTCTCTCTATCTCTTTCTGTCTTTCTGCCTGCCTCTCTCTCCCATATTTATCTATCTATCTATCTATCTATCTATCTATCTATCTATCTATCTATCTATCATCTGTCTGTCTGTCTACACACAGACACACACACCTATGAATCAGTCTTTCCCTAACCTTGTGTGCAACTCACAGAATTCCTGGCCTTTGTGCTGGGCTAGCAAAGAATTTTGAGAGTTCTAATATAGTGCATCTGGAGGGCACATGGTTGGGGTAGATTAATCTTTATAATTCATAGACTGCATTTACATTTTTTTGTAGTTCATTTTCTGTATGGACTGGTCTTTGTATTTCCCTTTTATCAGGTTTCTGATAAACCGTCTTCCTCATCAACACCTCCAAGGTACAATTCCTTTATGTAGAATAAGAGGGAATTGTGAGGCCGGGACGAGGGTGGGTGGGGGTGAGGTAAACATTCACTATGTGTAACTAGAAATTTCTGTAAAAGTTTCCAGAAGGTAGGAAAAGTTAAAAGAGATGAAATACTTGTAAGGCTGATTTGAAACCAACAGAAGTTATTAAAACTTGGAAAAATACTGAGTGTTCCTTGACCTCAAGACTGTGATAATAAGAAGGAGCATAATGATTATTTCCTTAATAACTCATTGAACATTCAGTTTGCAGAGGGAATAGTAAATATGATATGAAGTACCTGTTATGTATGCTAATATCAGATTCATGGAGGAAAATTAGGTAGTTTGAAACAATGCGTATTCAGAAATGTACTCATAATTTTCAGAGCAGTCTCAAATATTGGCTAAGTACTATATTTTTCGGAGTATAAGATGCAGCTTTTTCCCACAAAAAAGAGGGTGAAAATCTGGGTGCGTCTTATACACTGGATACAACATTTTTGGCCTCCCGAAACCCTGCCCCCTTCACAAAAATGGCTGGGAAGGACAAAAATGAGCAAAAAATGGGCTGTTTTTAGCTTGTTTTTGCCCCCCCCCCCAACCCCCAGGAGCACTCTATAAAGGCTATGCATGCACAGTAAAAGCTTCACGACTAAACTCTGAATCTGAGCTGGAGGGTATTTACCGGTATCTGTAAAAAATTGTTTCTGTTTACTGGAAACATAAACACTGTAAGTTTTGAGCAGCGTCCTTCAGGATAAAAGTATTGATTCCAAATGCATATTATTTTTGGGCATATTTCCCAATAAGCTGTTTAAGCAACTGCTAATATTTCACTCCATGATGCTTGAACTTGACACTAGTAATTACCTTGTTCCTGAAGCTGTTGCATTCTTCAACTGTGGATCTGGAATTAGCAGAAAATTTGCCTTTAAGCGATGCAAAATCCACTAGTTTGGGCAATTTTTTTAAAAAAACCCTGTTCTTTAAACAAATACATTAGAAAAGTATATGCATGCTTATACCCCCCCCCCCCGCCCTCCCAAAAGAAACACAAGCAACCAAATCTCAGAATAAAAGGAGATTACGGTTTAAATATGGAGCGAGGAGGAAGAATAACTTCAAGCAGTTTGGTGTGTGGGAAGTTCAGTAACAAGCCATTAATTATATTGGAGTTCAAGCGGTTTGAGTTGAATGCAAGGCATTTTTCAGCATGCAAACCTTAAGATAGGAGCATTTTCAACTAAAGGCATTGCTTCACTTGTGCCAGTCAAATGCTTGCTATTGTTGGAAAAATTATCATAGGCTGTGTTTTAGAGAGAGAGAGAGAGACAGAGAGAGACAGAGAGAGAGAGAGAGACAGACACACACACACACACACACACACAGAGAGAGAGAGAGAGAGAGAGAGAGAGAGAGAGAGAGAGAGAGAGAGAGAGAGAGAGAGAGAGAGAAAATAATTAGTTCATGCTGAGGTTTCTTATCATGTGCAATGTGATAGTAAAGTTTTGGTCCAGTACCACAGGTAGTCCTCAACTTACAACTCCACTTGGGACTAGAAATCCCGTTGCTAGGGAAGGCTGTTAAATGAGTTTTACCATTGTTACTGCCTTTTTTTCTGCCAAGCTTGTTAAGCAAATCACTGCCGTTGCTAAGTGAACCACATCGTCGTGAAGCAAGCCTTGCTTCCTCCATTGATTTTGCTTGTCGGAACTAGCAGAGGAGGTTTGCAAAGGCCAGTCATGTGACCCTGGAAGGTTTCAACCATCATAAATACATACCAGTTGCAAAAACGCCTGAATTTTAATCATCTGGCCAGAGGGGATACTGGGATAGTCAGAAGTGTGAGGATTGGTCATGAGTTCAATCCTCACACTTCTGTAATGTGTAATGTCACAATTTGTAATGCTGTTGTACCTGTAATACAAATACCACAGGTGTGAATCAGCCCAAAACAATAGTTTACCTCCACAAATTGAACTTGTTTCTAGAAATAGTAATTAAAAAAATGTAAAGGTTTCCCTGTCAATCGTATCTGACTTTGGGGCGCGATGCTCATCTCTGTTTCTTGGCCAAGGGAGCCATTGTTGTCCAAACACAATTTCTATGGTCGTGTGGCCAGCATGGCTATATGCCAAAGGCACATGGAATGCTGTTAGCTTCCCACCGAAGTGGTACCTATTAATCTAATAGATGGAGGCGAAAACATATAAACAATGCTTGCTGGAATTGGGTAGGTCTAATTTAATGAAAAGAAGGACCAGGGGTGACACGATAGTACTGTTCCAATATCTCAGGGGCTGCCCCAAAGAAGAGGGAGTCAAGCTATTCTCCAAAGCACCAGAAGGCAGGACAAGAAGCAATGGGTGGAAACCAGGGGTGGGTTCCGGCTTCTTTTACTGCCGGTTTGCTCAGGGACACGCTATGCGTGCATGCAGAGTAGTAAAAAAATTGCTTCTGTGCATGCACAGAAGCAAAAAAACAAGATGTTGCCGCCGATAGAACCAGTCCAGGTGCGTGGCCAAATTACTATCTACTCGGCTGAACCAAGGAACTCATCTCTGATGGAAACTAGTCAAAGAAAGAATCAACCTAGAACCAAGGAGAAATGTCCTGACACTGAGAACAATTAATCAGTGGAACTGAAGTTGTAGATTGGGTGTCGAACACAAGGCCCCCGGGCCGCATCTGGCCCGTGATGTGGTTCTGATCCAGCCTGTGGGGCCGTCCTGGAAAATGTAAGGGGCCCGCCCGCATCGCTTCAGTCCGGTCTACCCAATGCGAAGAGGAAACAACGAGCCAGCATGGCTCCGACCCGGTCTACCCAGGGTGAAGAGGAGACATGCCAACAGTTTGGGGAGTGGCCAAGTGAGTGACATCAAGAGGGCTGCGCCCACCCAGTTGGCCACATCTGCCCTGTCCCCCCAGAGGTCAACCACAGCCCTGATCTTGTGAAATTGAGTTTGACACCCCTGTTGTAGATGCTCCAACACTGGAAGTTTTAAAGAAGAGAGTGGGCAAACCATTTGTCTGAAATGGTACAGGGTTTCGTGCCAGAGCAGTGGGTTGGATTAGAAGACCTCCAAGGCCCCTTCCAACGCTGTTATTCTGCTCATCTACTTCCATTTGCGTGCTTTCAAACTGCGAGGCGGGCAGAAGCTGGGGCAAAGTCTCCATCTGACAAGATCAGCATCTTTAACCACTGAGCCATTGCGCCCCCCTCTGCAATTATTTAGCATTAAAGTACTTATTGTTAAAGTGCTCAGTCCCATTATTTTAAATGTATATTGACTGGGTAAAGAAAGAGTTAGAAATTAAATGTTGTGCTTTTACTCCCACCAAGCACTGACAGTATATTAAGAATGGAGCAAGTAATGTGTGCTCACAAACACACATGCTCTGTTAAATATGTGCTGTAATGAATGATCCGCTATTGATCTGCCCAGTGACTGCAACTCCATTAGCTATTACTCAAATACGGCAGGGAGAAGGTCAGCGGTAGAGTGCATTCTTTGTCGGATGATGTATGTTTCTATGCCTGGCACTGCAAGAATTTCTTTGGATAGACGCAGAGGCTCGATTGCCCTCAAAAGAATGCAAACCACGCAAACTTTCTGGACAATAAATTTCCTGCAAGATGTGGGTCTCATTTTGAACAAATATGTCTTAAGATTGGGTTTTTAAGCCAATCAAATTGATTTCTCATATGTACACAGACTGAAGAATTTTTATTTGGAATAATACAGAACGGAAGAAGATGAAAATGGAAGGCTGCAGACAGATATATGTAACATTTTTCTTCGGGAAAATACAGGAAGTCCTGACAGCAGCAGGACTCCCCTGCGCACAGAAATGGAAGGTCACCTCAAGTCCCACAGTGGAAGAAATGGCTGGTGGGGTTAGCAGAGATGGCTAAATTGACTGTCCTGATCAAAGAAAAAAATACAAACACTTTTATTTCTACTTGGAAACCACTTCTGGACTTTGTGCTTGAGGTGGACAAAAAAATGAAACTTTGATTTTGGGCTTTACCGATCAGACAGATTTGTTGTTATAGAAATGGCTAGTTTAAACTATTATGTAAAAGTAAAGTGAGGTTTGATGTTAATATCTTATTCTACTGCACCAAAGGGAGTCTGAAGTCAGTTCCTTTTCTTTCTTTTCCCCCTTTTCTTTCCCTCACTTTTCTCTTCCCTTTTTCCTTCCCTATTTTTCCTATTATTTACTTTTATATTTTCTGTGTATGCTACATTATAAACTAATAAAAAGTTCAACATGGGAAGGAAAATACAGGTAGTCGTCATCTTACAATAATTCATTTAATAACGTTCAAAGTAACTGAAAAAATGACTTATGACCATTTTTCACCCGTGTGACCATTGCAGCATCCCTATAGTCACATGATCAAGATTCAGAAGCTTTGCAACTGACTCATATTTATGATAGTTGCAGTGTCCTGGGGTCATAAGAATCCCCTTTTCTGACCTTCTGACAATGGGGAAACCAGATTCATCTAACAACTGTGTTACTAACTTAACCACTGCAGTAATTCACTTAACAACCGTGGCAAGAAAGTTTGTTAAATGGGGGAAAGTTCACTTAATAACTGTCTCACTTAGCAACAGAGGTTTTGGCCTCAAGTGCCTGCAGCATGTTTCGGCAGTTAGATTTAAAAGCATTCAAGGTTCCTTACGTTGCCAGCAGTTACATCACTCAAACACAGCCTAACTATGGAAATCTCCCTCTTCGTTGTTGCGTGTATTTTATTTTTAGCAGCATCCTTCTCAGCCTCTAAAATCTCACTAAAGATCTTCCGTCATTCTTGGGGTCTTGACATTGATTGGCGAACAGTGGTGTCATGTTTGCAAGTTGTGCTGATTGAACTGTTTCGCTTCACAGGGTCAAGCAGAAGAGAATTCAGAAAGATGATCCACCCCCATTTCTAATTTTATCTCCTGTTTTTCGTTTGCAGTGCCCCACAATCGCAGCCTGAGAGTGTGGCCGTGGCTCCTTCCAGCAGTGCAGAATCCGAAAGCACAAGTGACTCGGACAGTTCCTCCGATTCTGAATCCGAAAGCAGCTCTAGTGACAGCGAGGGAACAGATCCGCCAACAAGAGTCTCGACACCTGAGGTACAGCGTCCATTTTCTAAATGTGTCCTTTGCGTGGTCTGGATCGGTATTTAACAACCGTAGCAACTTTTAAGATGTATGGATTTCAGCTCCCAGAATTCCCCAGCCAGCCATGTTGGCTGAGGAATTCTGGGAGTTGGAGTCCGCACATGTTAATAGTTGTAACATAGACCAGTGTTTTCTCAACCTTACTATCTTCAAGACATGTGGACTTCAACTCCCAGAATTCTCCAGCCAGCCATGCTGGCTGCGGAATTCTGGGAATTGAAGTCCACATCTCTTAAATTGTCACTGTTGAAAAACTGGGTCTTGATCAGTGTTTTCTCCACCTTACTATGTTCAAGATGCTGTCTGGGGAATTCTGGGAGTTGAAGTCCACATCTCTTAAATTGTCACTGTTGAAAAACTGGGTCTAGATCAGTGTTTTCTCCACCTTACTATGTTCAAGATGCTGTCTGGGGAATTCTGGGAGTTGAAGTCCACACGTCTTAAAGCTGCCATGGTTGAGAAACACTGGTCTAACAGTGATTTCCTTTTTAATGTTTCTCTCCCTCTTTGTACAAGAACATGCATAAGAAAACTATTCTTACCATGTTTTGGATAATTTTGCACCATCTCCCTATTTTCTACATTACCTCTGTTAAGCAAGCAAAGCCAGCCTATAATACTGTGGTTTCCACATGGAACCACCAGGGTTTTCCACATGGAACCACCAGCTAGAATTTACACAGAAAGAGTTAATGTTTTTTTCCCCTTTTTCTGATCCCCTCCACCCCAAAATATGCTGCAATACAACTCCTGGCTGTTAGCCATGCTGATCAGGAATTAGAGAGTTTGCAATCCAACAGAACACAAGTCCAGTCATTTTGTGAAAATGTAGTTGCTGTATTTTTCGTAGTATAAGACACACCGGAGTATAAGACACACAAACATTTTGAAGAGGCAAATTTTTTTAAAAAGTTTTTGCACTCACTTTGCAGACCTCCCAAAAATGCCCCCCCCCCAAGGCTGTGTTTTTTGCTCGTTTTGCCCTCCCCAGCCCCCAGGAGCACTCTGGAAGCCTCCTAAAGGCTATGCACGGCCATTTCGGTGAAGGGGTGGGGTTTCCAGAGGCAAAAAAATGCTGTATTCAGTGTATAAGATGCACCCAGATTTTCATCCTCTTTTTTTGAGGGGAAAAGGTGCGTCTTATACCCCCCAAAATATGGTAGTTAATGGGGATCTGCTAGTTTCTCAAAAAGAGTTAAATATAGAGTCAGGATATTAATCAGTTATTCTGGCGCCTTTTCATTTGTTGAATGAAATAAGGGAAGTGGGAAAATACATTTTTTTCTCCACTGACCGATTAAATTAAAAATTCACAGTAGATGTTCTTCAACCACCAGGAGCCATTTTTAAAGAAAACTTGTATAAGGATAAAATTGCAGTGTGTCTGAACTTTTGGCCAATTAATCATATCCTCTTTGAAGGCCATCTGTCACATGGAAGCATTCTAAGTCATTCTCTGAATATAACGGTCATGTTCTCCAGGTTTTGGGTATCCACAAAAGAGTACTTGAACTTGGATCCCTGCTGGTTATGTGGGTTACTCAGCACCCCAACTCTGTTTCTAAATTTGAACTCGGGCCTTTTCGTCCTCCCTGTTTTGGTTGCTTATGTATGCATTTAGCAGACGGTACAAAGTTCAAAAATAACCCTTTGAGAAAAGTTTTAAAAGTTAGTTAAGAATTTGTATGGAACATTGAGTCCTGTAAGCAAAGTTCTTTCTCCTCCTGTTATTATTATTCTTTCCCCCTTGGACTTGGGTGGGCGCCATATAATTTTACTTGGCTTGGTTTCTTCATTTTTGGAGACTTCCAGTGACCTACTTGTGAAATCAAAATAGGAAAAAAGCACCAGTTTCATAATTAAAAGCAGGCCTAGGTTGAAACGACTTCGGAAACAAAAAAGAAAAGTTGACTTCATCATCTATTGCCGTGGTAGAATAGCGACATGTTGAAGGAATTTTGGATCGATGCAAAAACATTTTTGGTAGAGAACACTTTTTTTCTATGGACACGTAACATAATTTTTGCCAAGGCAGCAATTCTATATCTGAATTACCCTACTTTGGCGGAAAATGAATGATATCATTCTGTACATGTAGAAAACTAGATTGTTGGCAACAAATACTCGAATACAGCGGTCCCCAACTGGTGTTCTGTGGGCCACTGGTGGTCCATGAGAAAGTTTTGGTGGTCCGCAGAAAAATCTTTGCATTTTTTATATTGCAATAAATCAGGGATCCTCAAACTACAGTCCTGGGCCGGATACGACTCACTGAAGCAATTCCCGCGCACTGACGTCATGGGGTCCTTCAGGCACTTAGCTTGGCTGCCTGTTTAGTAGCTCCAGCCCTATCCTCTCTTCCTCCCTGGGAGTCCATGCGCTTCAGTGAGTGGCAGGCAAAACTTCAAAAGACAGAGTTTGCAGGGGGGACAATTTAGCGCCTGGACTGGCTACAAGACGAAACATTCATTCTTGGCCGTATTTGAGATTCCTAGCTGCAATGGATAGCAAACCTAGGGTTGACCCTGGGCGCTTCTCTCCGCTAACAGGCGGCCAAGCTAAGTGCCCGAAGGACTCCATCCCCTCACTGATTCATATTAGAATTTACTAGATTTAAAATTATGAATTTAGTGATCCCTGAGGTCCAAAAGATTGGTGACCCCTGCACTAATGTACAATTTTTTTATTTGGATTTTTATACACTTTGTCTCTTTTTTTAAATTGCATTTTATTTTAATAGGTTCTGTTTTTAATTGTAAACTGTCCAACATCATGTGCTAGAGATGGAGAGCTATATAAATTAAAGTTATTTACTTAACTAAATAAGTGTCTAAAATCTTTATACCATGCAAAAGGAAAAGAAATGGAGATGAGAGAATGGGAGGGAAAAAAATTGAATTCTGAGTTCTATTTGACCAGTGGATGAGACAAGATTCTTTCCTCCTGTTTTCAAGGGATCTTCATCGATCTTATGGATGATCCCTTCTGGATAATGACTTCTGTTGGGGGTGTTACTTGGAACCATGACAATGGATTTAGGTATTCTGGTTAATGGGAGATGCCAAAAATATGCCTCCCTTCAAAATCTGCAATCCCAAGGAATCAGACATTTACTTGAATGTAAATGTAATCTCCTTCTTACAACAGTTCATTTAGTGACAGTTTAAACATACGACGACACTGAAAAAAGTGACTTTTGACTGTTTTTTACATCTACAGCCGTTGCTGTATCTGCATAGTCACGTGATCAAAATTCAGACGCTTGGCAACTGACTCATATTTATGACGGCTGCAGTGTCCCCGGGTCATGGGGTCACCTTTGGTGACCTTCTTACAAGCAAAGTCAATGGGGAAGTCCGATTCACTTAACAACTGAATTATTAACTTGACAATTGCAGGGATTCTCTTAACAATGGTCGCATGAAAGGTTGTCAAATGGGGCAAAATTCACTTAACAAATGTTTCACTTGGCAATAAAAATTCGGGGGTCTGTTGTGCTTGTAAATCGAGGACCACCTGCACTTAGTGAGCTTTTATTTTCATTTTTAAATCTTTCAAGTCTAATTGCCTTTTGGAAAAAGCACCTTTGAGACATTAGAACAGTCAGTATACTCTTGCCCAACACCCCTCCCCAAGTCCTTCTTTCTTTCTTTCTTTCTTTCTTTCTTTCTTTCTTTCTTTCTTTCTTTCTTTCTTTCTTTCTTTCTTTCTTTCCTTCTCTTTCTTTCCTTCTCTTTCCTTCTTTCTTCTTTCCTTCCTTCTTTCTTTCTTTGTCTTTCCTTCATTCCTTCTTTCTCTTTCTTTCCTTCTTTATTTTTCTTTCTTTCTTTTTCTTTCTTTGTCTTTCTTTCATTCCTTCTTTCTCTTTCTTCTTTCTCTTTCTTTCCTTCTTTCTTTTTTTCTTTCTTTCCTTCTTTCTTTTTTCTTTCTTTCTTCTTTCCTTCTTTTCCTTGTCTTTTCTTCACTCCTTCTTTCTTTTTCTTTCTTCTTTCCTTCTTTCTTTCTTTCCTTCATTCCTTCTTTTTCTTTCTTTTTTCTCTTTCTTTCTTTCTCTTTCTTCTTCCCTCTTTTTCTTTGTCTTTCCTTCATTCCTTCTTTCTTTTTTCTTTCTCCTTCCTTCCTTTCTTTCTTCCTTTCTTTCTTTGTCTTTCCTTCATTCCTTCTTTCTTTTTTCTTTCTCCTTCCTTCCTTCCTACCTTCCTTCTTTCTTTCTTTCTTTCTTTCTTTCTTTCTTTCTTTCTTTCTTTCTTCACAACTCCTTCCTTCCTTCCTTCCTTCCTTCCTTCCTTCCTTCCTTCCTTCCTTCCTTCCTTCCTTCACAACTCGTGCCTGGATCCAGCCCTTTCAAACTCGGTATTTCTTCCATTTGGCTTCTCTTGACAGGCCAAATTCCGTCCTGTTCTGTTCTGGTTTGGGAGAATTATCCTGCTGATAGACAGGATTGAAAAGAATAAATAATAATTCCTGCAGAATTCTTTTCAACTCTTTGGCCAACTGTGGCCATAGGAAGTGTCTGCATTTTTTCCTATGTAATGAAACAATAGCATGAGCGTGTGTGTGTGGTGTTTCTGTTTTCCTGACCAGAAAGGCGGATGGGGCTTAGAACCAAGATGCATTGAGGAAGATATTCTGGAATGTTTTTCTCCGCAGTGAATTTGGCTCATGTTCAAATTCTATCTTTCTTTTGCCAGTTCCTCAGCCCCCCCCCCTCCTGAATTCCATTCTGTTCAGTGCTTGGGAAGCTAACCCGCTGACAGATTGTGCCCCAGCCCGCTTTACATAATGTGTTTCCTATATCTCGTTGGGACAGGAAAAAAGAATGGCGACTATTATTTTTCTTTCTTTCCTTTTTAGCATCTTCCCTACATAGAGAGGACCATTCAAAATTGCATGGCTAGGTAGAAAGTTTTAGGCCTCCTTGGAAACCTTAAGCAGGGGCGGGTTCCTACTGGTTTGGACTGGTCTGGCCGAACTGGTAGTGGTTTGGTGGCCTGGGTCGCTGGAAGCGGCAGCGACCCAGGCCTGCCACGCCCCTGAACCGGTTCTCCGGGCGGCGCCATAGGCACCGCCATCTTGTCTTTAGCTTCTATGCATGCGCAGAGCAATTTTTATTGTACTGTGCATGCGCATGCAGTGCTCACCAAGCACGTGCATGCCCGCAAAGTGGGCGCGCCTTGCACAGCCACGAGCGAACCAGTAGTAGTGACTACCGGAACCCACCCCTGACCTTAACACAGGGGTCCCCAAACTTGGCAACTTTAAGACTTGTGGACTTCAACTCCCAGAATTCTCCAGCCAGCTCTGCTGGCTGGAGAATTCTGGGAGTTGAAGTCCACAAGTCTTAAAGTTGCCAAGTTTGAAGAACTCTGCCTTAACCAGTCATTATCACATAAGTACAGCATAGCTCAGCCTTTTCCAAAATCAGTGTCTTTTCAAAAGAAGGACTTAAGTTCCCAGACCTGACAGTGAGATTTTGGAAAGTGCCCAGTTGAGGAAACAGCTAAACTAAACCCCCGTAAAAACTTTCAAGGGTATTTCCGCATTTCATATTTAATATATACTATTTGTTTAGCCTTTAATGATAATAGGTACGTGGTTGCACATAACAAAACAGTCCCGGCAGGGATGTTTTGATGATATTTTTATGAGCCATCCAGGGTCATGTGCCTTGGGAGATAACGAGGGAAGATAAACATTTGAGGAAAAAGATACCTTTGGATGGCACAATCTGTTTTTTGTAGAGTACACTTTTGTCTCTGGACACGTAACGTAGCAAAAAATATTGTTGTTGTTTGTGTCCCTATAGTCAATCTACTTAGATAAGATTAGTTTAGATTAGATAGTTGGAAGGGACCTTGTAGGTCATGTGTCCCACCCAAGCAGGAGACCCTACCCCGTCATGGCGAACCTGTGCCACGCTTGCCAAGGGTGGCACGCAGCGCCCTCTCTGATGGTACGCCAGCTTTTGCCCCAGTTCAGCTCCACCACGCATGGGTGTATGCCTCCCGCCAACCAGCTGGTCTTTGGTTCTCTGCTGTATATGCACGGAGGGGGCAGGGTGCATGTGCAGGGGTGTGGGGCACGTGCAGGGCCCCCCGTGTGCGCATGCATGGGGCAGTGCGCGTGCAGACACGCACATGCATGGGGCAGGGCACTTTCAGGGGGATGCACACGCATGGATAGGGGGCAGCGTGTGTGGGGGCACAGGTGCATTGCATTTTGGGGGTTCAGGCGTGCACGCTTTGAACACTCATTCTGGACCATCACTGCCCTATGCCATTTCTGACAAATGGCAGTCCAGTCTCTTCTTGAAAGCCTCCAGTGATGAACGTCCGAAGGCAATATCTGTTCCATTGGTTGATTGTTCTCACTGTCAGAAAATTCCTCCTTATTTCTAGGTTGAGTAGTCATGGTCTGTTGTGATTCATCAATCTCTTAGTTCAAACTGGAGTGCAGACAATTATTAATTTAAAGCAGGATTCCATGCAACTTTTGATAATCTCTTGGGCATGCGTTCATTTTTTTCTTTTCCTTTGTCTTTTCCATAGCCTGATCCACAAACCTCCAACAGATGTTGGCAGCTGAACAACTGGCTGATCAAAGTCAACCAGCCAGTATCTCCCACAGAGAGTTTCCTGGAAGATGACCATAGCAGAAGCAGCGTCCAGGAGAGCAAAGGACAAGGAAAAACAGCCAGCTCTAGCAGTGGCAATGGAGGCAAGAGGGAATGTCCGATGACAGACGGTCACTCCAAAAGCGGTAGCAGAGTTTCCCGGTCAAATCAAGATGTCCATCTCCCTACCAAACGCAGTTACCAAAAGTCGCCTGTGGTCGCAGAAGAGTCTCTCCACCAGACGGTGGGCAGCAAGCAACCGAGGAGATCCAACAAGGCGACCGTACAGGAGGAACCAAAGAGAGGCCTAACAGTTGAAAGTGAGCCCCCCGGACTGTACGGGGCCAAAGACCAGTCTTCCAAAGACAAGCCGAAGGTGAAAACGAAAGGGAGGCCGAAATCTGATGACAAGAAGGAATCGAAACCAACTGTCCCAGAAACCACTGAGAAGAAAAAACACAAAACCCTTAAAACCTTATTTGCTCACGATGAAGCAAAAGTAGAGGTGGCGGGAAGTGTCCTGGAACCGTTGCCACTCAGTCCTCTCGGTGAAAGCCCGAGGGGGGTTGCCACCAGTAGAACTAACGGCTCCAAGGTATCGGTTACCGTCAAGGAGGAACTTCAAAGGGACAAATATATTTTGCCTATCAGGGATAAGAAGTTGCTGTCGCCCTTGAGGGATTGCCCCGCCCTGCCGGGCCTTGTGGTTAAAATTGAGCTGGCTCTCCTCTCGCGGATCCCTCAGCCACCCGAGAAGGGGCTCTTCCCTAAAAAACACGAACTGAAAGACAGCCATGGTATGACAAAGCAGGGTATCGACAAAAGAAGCACAGAGGCGCCAAGCAAAACTCTCAAAAAGAGAAAGGTAAGAGACTTGGGCGGAGGAGGGGTGGCTCTAGCGTTGGCAAAATAAGATAAAGCTAATAATCCATGAATTTATACTCTTAGGGATAGCAACTCTGCTCCTTTTTGCATTGCATGGATTATTAAAACCAGACGGGGAAAAATAAAATTAAACCAACGACATCAACAGGAAGAAAACTGTAATCAACACGGGGGATTTACTGGCTATGAAACTTTGGACTTATGATAAATATATATTTAGTGTGGGTTTAGGTAAATTCAGGGACACAGTTTTCGCGAAGAACAGGCCATTTTGGAGAGGTCTGCAGAATGCAAAAACTTTTTTAAAAATTTGCCTCTTTAAAATCTTGGTGCATCTTATACTCCGATGCGTTTTATACTCCAAAAATGTGGTATATAGCTTAACTATGTACAATTTATGAAGAACTATTAACTTCCCACTGTTTGGTTTCAGGTCACATAAAATTCTAACTTACAGACTTTCTAACTTGTAGGAGGACTGGATAAAATCTTGAATTTCAATTTTCAAAAAGCCAATGGAGGTAGGGTGCAAAATGAAACTTTGAAAACAAATAACCAAGTCTTACAATCTCAACCGCTGATAGGATTTTCTAGATCAATTAACTTATTTTAGAATAAGTGCTTCTAAGTGGAAGATGGAGGAGTTGGAATAATATGCAGGCAGCAAAAGAGGTAATTTTCAAGCTTTCACAGTTGCTATTTAGTAGCTGTACCAGTATCTAGGACAGGGGTGTCAAACTCAAGGCCCGTGGGTTGGATCCAGCCTGCAGGGTGCTTAAATCTGGCCCACGGGGGCCATCCTGGATACAGCAAAGGACCAGCCCTGGGTGCCTCTGCCAGCGAAAGGGAGCTCAGGGCAGTTGTGGGTTCCGGATCCCGTCGCAACTGGTACGCTGCGATGGGGCTGGGTGTCCACCATGGGCACATATGCTGAGCACGCATGCGCACCCACCGCCCTGCGATGCTCCAGCTGCTTGGCGGAGCGTTGTGCAGGCACCGCATGCTGCGCGCGTGTAAACAAATGGCCCAGTTGGCTTAAATACAGGTAAGGAACGAGGGCGGGCGGGTGGGTACCATTCTGGTAGGGTGGCTGCTGCTCCCAGCAGCTACTGGTACCCCCGTACCGAGGCGTACTGGCCGGAACCCACCACTGGCTCATGGCTTCCCCTGTTTTTGCTGACAAATGGCTGCAGTAGGCCGTCATGGCAGCCCCCCCCCCCCCAGGCAAACCCAACCCTGATGTGGCCCTCAAATCAAATGGAGTCTAGGAAGTGAGATTCTGATAAAGATCTCAAAGCAGCTCTTTTAAGATCTAATTATCTGCATCAATAGAAGGGTGTTCAGAAAAGTGTTTTCTCAAAACTTCCTCGTTTTTTTCTAGGAACAAAAACGGGATATTAGAGAAAGAGATTAAAGATGAGAGAGATGTGTGTGTGAGAGAGATGTAAGATGAAGAGTATTGAGAGAGAAAGAACTGAGAGAGAAAAGAAAGGCGAGAGAACAGGTGGCCCTCAATTTACAACAGTTCATTTAGTGACCATTCAAAGTTACAACGCAGTGAGAAAAAGTGACAGGACCGTTTTTCACAGTTTTTCACCTTTGCACCATCCCCATGATCATGTGATCAAAATTCAGGTGCTTGGTTCATACTTAATGACGGTTGCAAGGTTCCCGAGGTCACATGATCACTTTTTGGGACCTTCTGACAAGCCAGGTCAATGGGGAAACCAGCTTCACTTAACAATCAGGTTACTAGCTTATCAACGGCAGTGATTCACTGAACCACTGTGGCCAGAAATGTCATAAAATGGGGCAAAACCTAGCAACAAAAGTTGCAACAAAAAATTTGGGCCCCATACATGTGCGCCCCCGCATGTGTCCTGCGCATGCGCATGCGGGTGGCCCTGCACCTGTCCCACATCCCTGCACCTGCCCTCTGCCCCCTCCGTGTATATATAGCAGAGAACCGAAGACCAGCTAGCCAGCGGGAGGCGCAGACGCATACGTAGCGAAGTTGAACTGGGGCAACAGCTTGCGTGCCATCACAGAGGGCGCTGCATGCCACCTCTGGCACGTGTGCCATAGGTTCGCCATCACTGGCATAGAGGCTGCCCAAACAATTTACGTTGGTCATGAGGTTGTCTTAAATAATTGATTAATACAATAATTGCTTAATAGTAGATTCCTTAATAGTACTACCTCTATTTCATTTGTGTATTCTACTCACTACAAGTGTAATAAAAAAAGAATGACAATGCTATAATTTAGCCTGCTGGATGAAAAAAACTTGCTGAATTAGTAAGCAGTATTAAAGGTGGAGTTTCAAATCTCATGTGAACGTTTTCCTTTCATTTCTATGCCTCCCTGATCTGTAAACTGCATAATTTTAAAAGCATCATATTTTTTCAACGAAAAGCCAACAATGTTGGTAATAATCCACGATTCAGTCTCACCCAGGGAAACAGCCATTAGACCAGTGGTTCTCAGCTTGTGGGTCGGGACCCCTTTGGGGGTCGAACGATCCTTTCACAGGGGTCACCCTAAGTCCATCGGAAAACACATAGTTTCGATGGTCGTAGGAACCGAGACACCAATTTTATGGTTGGGGGTCGCCACAACATGAGGAACTGTATTAAACGGTCGCGGCATTGGGAAGGTGGAGAACCACTGCAATGGACCTTTTGGACTGTAGTACAGTAGTTTAATTATACAGCCTGTGAGAAGAAGCTTGCGGTATAGCAGTCCTATGAGGCCGCCATCCAATCTCCCTTCTTTCATTTTATTTATGTCTTTTATTATGATTTTATACCTTCATTATTTTATAAGTAATTTAAGGCTGTGAAAGTCCTTAATATTCTTCACTCTTCCTATTTTCCCCAAAGTAAGAAACTTGTGAGATGGATTGGGCTAAGAGAGAAGGACTGTCCTGGAGTCACCAATATGGCTTTCATGCCTAAGGCAGGACTAGAACTCAGTCTCCTGGTTTCTACCCTGGTGTCCTAACCAATAGACCAGTGATGATGGCTAACCTTTTTGTCGTCATGTGCCAGAAGCGCGCATGTGCGCCCATAGCACAATGCGTGCATGACTCGTGTGTGTGGTGTGCATGCACATGCGACCCCCCGGCCCCCGTGCATGCGTGAGTGACCCACACACATTCACCCTGTGCATGCATGAATGATCCCTGTGCATGTGCGAGTGACCCCCCTCACATGCACCTGCGTATCCCACATGTGTGCTGCCCTCCGCGCATGCGCAGCAGAGATCTGAAAACCAGCTGGTTGGTGGGAGGTACGTGCACGTGTGTGGTGGAGCTGAGCTGGGGCGACGGCTTGCGTGCCCGCAGAGAGGGCTCTGCGTGCCACAGATTCACCATCATGGCACTAGACTAAACTTCCTTCCAAGTTATCTTCCAAGAGAAACCATTTCTTTTGCCTTCTAAATAATGAGTCCCCTTTAGGCTGTTTCGAATTTCTCTTCCCCCTAAAATGTTGGTGTTATCTTACCCTCTGACGATTGGCAACAGAATGAATTAAGATTTACTTTTAAGAAGGCGAGAGTAACCAGGATGGGATAACAGCTGAGCTTAGTCTTGCTGGTCATGGTAGAGTTGATCGTTGCTTCTGATGTGGCTACAGGTGTGCGGCTTTCCATGTTGCACAGGTGTGCAGTCAGAAAGGCAGCTTCTTCTGAAGTATTTAAGGGTTATATTTCTCTTTTTTTTTTTTCTTCATCAGCAGGAAGATGCACTGAGAAATGATCAGAAGAAGATCAAGCTGGAGAGAGAAACCAAATCTTCCTCATCTTTAGGCCATAAAGATTCCAGTAAAACTAAGTGAGTACAAAGCTGTTATGTAGAAAAACTAAAGTAGTAAAATCTAGTAAGTAGAACACTCGGCTCCCTTCTTCTTCATTGAATTTTGGTGATTTTAATTTTTTTTTTTGCCTATTAGTCATCTAATAAGAACAAAGATACAACAAAATTATTATGGTTCTCTCTTAAGTGAGAAATCTAACTTCTATACAATTAAAATTGAAATTCTGTCCTAATAACCACATTTAAACTTTTAACTTCTGGTTGTTTAAATTAATTGTGTATCAGCAAACAATGACTTCGTTAATACTAAGCATTTGTTCACACTGTTCTTTCCTTTGGATTCCTTCTGAAGCACGTAGTAAATTTTGGGAGCTGCAGATAAGATAACTTGTCTTTTTGACTACCTAAAAATGATAATCCCTGGGTCAATCTCTTAACATGCAACCCGGGCTGGGTCTGTTTGTGTGTGGAAGCAAATGTTCCTGATCTTGTTTGTAAATGCAAAGTGCAAACGTGTATTATTATAATAACATGCATGTGTAATAAATGCATACATGTATTTATTATTTCCATGCCTGTCCCATCACAGAGCTGCCTGCACATTGCTCACCTAGATCAGTGTTTTTCAATCATTTTAAGAGGGTGGACTTTGACTCCCGGAATCTCCCGGCCAGCAGTGGTATTTAGATGTTTAGGACAAGGTGTCCCATCCATTCCTCCTCCCCTCCCTCAATACCAGATGAGCTGATCAACAGCATTTGAGCCCCAGTGGCGCAGTGGTTAAAATGCAGTACTGCAGGCTACTTCTGTTGACTGCCAGCTGACTGCAATTTGGCAGTTTGAATCTCACCAGGCTCAGGGTTGACTCAGCCTTCCTTCCGAGGTGGGTAAAATGAGGGCCCAGATTGTTGGGGGGCAATAGGCTGATTCTGTAAACCACTTGGAGAGGGCTGTAAAGCAGTATATAAGTCTAAGTGCTATTGCTGTTTGGAATATCTTATGGTGATAAATAATCCTTTCAAATGACAAGCTAGACTTAAAAGGGTGAGTTTGACTAGCTTTTTGTCCTACCTATGTCTGGGGGGATGAGGAATGTCTGAAGGCAACTTGCTTAGGTTTGCACACTTAAGTGTGCAAAACAAAATAGAATCCATGTTAAATGCGATAGCTCTAATAGAGAGTCAGTCTTCTTCATTAAGGCTGGGGAAATTGTCAGAGTCGAGAGACTTACTTTCAAATTATCTCAATGTGCCTCAGCTCAATTTTAGCTCCCTAGGAGGTAAGGCAAAGTTTATGTGTGTGTTGTGTGTAGAGGGTTCTTATATTGTCTTGTGTTCTTTTTAATAGAGGCAAAATAGAAATGTCTAAAAAAATAATCTGGGTTCCATTGCAAATACTCTGGTGTCCCTTGACAATATAATTTAGAATGGATACTTTGTGCAAGATTTTTTTTAATCAATGCACTTGCATGGATAAACATTTTATTCTAATATCTGTGCATACATAGGCATGTTAATGACATGTATTTTCTCTTGGGAAGACCAGCAACACTCTTTTAAAAATGTGAATGCAGTTAAGTAGCAATTTCTGATGAGCTTAGAAAAGCTGATAATAAAGTGTTTTGAAACGAATTGGTGTCATTTAATTGGAACTGAAAATTACTAGTGGTTAATCCCAAATGTAAACTAGTAGTACATTTATCGCACATCTATTTTACATTTTACTCACAAGTGAATATCTGAATTCTAAACAATTGGAAAGTTCTTTGAATCCCAACAGCTGGAACCCATCTTTGCCACACCCAACTTTTTAAGAAACCTATAGCCTGTCAATATACTTAGCTTTGGTTCAGATCCAAGAAGTGCCTTTGTATGCATTTTTACTATTGCTTAAGAATATCAGCATGTTAATTAATCTGCCAAAAGTCCCTGACTTTTTCCTCCCTTTGTGGCTCAAGATGAAAATGTTGATTAGTTATCTGCATGTTTCAGTATCTTTTATCCAGTGAACTCGGGTGTTGTGCGCTTAATTTTTATTCCATGCTACAGTTTTAAAGTAATATTCCTTCGAATTCACCCTGACCTGGTTATTCCTTTCCCTAGGATGTCAAAGCTCTCGGCAACAGAGACGCAAAGGAGAGAGATGCCACTGCCGATGCCACCACCACTGTCTCCCATGCAGCCTGCTCAGAAGCCGCCTAAGACAGCTCAAAAGAGGCCAAAGACTGAAAACGATGCCTGCTATCAAGTTCCCGGTCCCACGGTCAGCACTGCCAAGAGCAAAGAGAGCCACAAGGAATCTTCATCCTCCAAGCACAGGAAATTGGAGGGAAAACCTTTGGAAAACTCCAAAAGTGACAAAGTAAGTGTAAATCATTTCTATTGAAGGACACATCATTCTTGGAACTTGGGTTGTTCAGAAGAGCACTCCAACGTGCTTTTGGCTTTCTTCTTTCAAAAGGCAACTGGGCTTGGTTTTTCCTTGAAGGCGTTTCACTTCTTATTCAAGAAGCGTCTTCAGTTCTGACAGTCAGAACCTGAAGAAGCGTCTTGGAGGAGAAGCAAAAACATCTTCAAGGAAAAACAAAGTCCAGTTGCCTTTTGAAAGAAGGGGGGAAAAAGCACCGTTGGGACAAGCATGACCTGGATGATTGAGAATCCCCATAGATATTCAGAGCAACAGTTCTAAAAGCTGTGGATATCACCATGCAGCTAGTCCTGGACTCAACAAAAGTTTGTTTAGTGACAACAGCATTGAAAACTCCGGTGGTTTTTCATTCTTACAACAATTGCAGAAAAGCCATGGTCACCTGGACAAAATTCAGACGCTTGGCAACTGGCTCTTATTTATGACGGTTGTAGTGTCCCGTGGTCGTGTGATCAACCTCTGTGACCTTATGACTAGTAAAGTCAATGGGGAAACCTGATTCATTTAACAGCCGGGGGACTAACTTAACAGCTGCAGCGATTCACTTAAGAACGGTGGCAAGAAAATGGGGCAAAACTCACTTAACTGTCTCGCTTAGTAAAAATTTGGGGCTCAATTATGGTCATAAGTCGAGGACCGCCTCTATAGTGAAGGCGATTCCTTCCCCCTAAGGAGTCTTACATATCACAGTTGTTTGGATCAAAATGTATCTATATATGAGCTGCTGCAGGTATATTCTCCATAGTGGATATCCCAGCTAGAAATTTCGATGGGAAAATGGGGGAATGCTTAAACTTCTCTTTAAATATAGAGAGAAGTAGAGATATTGTAATATACCTGCTTGTTGCATTATTCAGAATTCAGATACCTTGATGGCCAGCAGGCTAGGTGGCTTTTACGAATGATTGTATAAAATCATCTTTAAGTTTGTCAATGGGTTTGGGGCATGAGAGCTGAATGAGAACTTTTAACGTTGATGCCTCAAGACAAGAGATAAAATAGTTATCAGAAGCATCTTGTTTTTAAGCATAGGATGAAATGTGCTTAACTATCGTATATGTAACCAGGGGTTTTTTTTTCTTCTAATTATGGTGTGGCCTCCATCAAAAACTACAATTTGACCAAAATTGACTTTCTAATGAGATTTGTTGTTGTTAGAAGTCGTGTCTGACCCATCGCGACCCCATGGACAATGTTCTTCTAGGCCTTCCTGTCCTCTGCCATCCTCTGGAGTCTATTTCAGCCACGCCGACTGCTTCGGTGACTCCATCCAGCCACCTCATTCGCTGCCTTCCCCTTCTTTTTTTTATAACTTTTCTTACAGTCAAGAAAACAAAGTCCAATGTACAGAATAAAATAACCCCGAGCTATCAGTTGATGAGATTGCTTCTCAGCTTTTGAATTTGTGTAATTTTGTCATTCGATTGCGACTGTGAAGATAATATATTTCTTTGCTGCGGAAATTTGTCTGCCTTAGTCTCTAAAACAGGGTCTTTCAGAACGCTGTTAAGTGACTCATCGTTTCCTCCCAAATTAAAACAACCCCATGTGCAGTTCATTCAGAAATTGAGATTATGTTGGGATATTGTGATTCTCTTAACACTGATGGATGCAAAGTTGTTTCCTGTTTGGGGCATTTGTAAAAAAAAAACAAAAAACAAGCGTCCTCGTGGTTATAAAAAGAAGAGATCAAATTAAAATATAGAATCATAGGGTTGGAAAGGGACCTTGGAGGTCTTCTAGTCCACCCCTCTGCTCAAGCAGGAGGCTCTATACCATTCCTGGTTGTCCAGTGTATTGTTGAAAACCTCCAGTGATGGAGCACCCACAACTCCAGAAGACAAGCTGTTCCATTGATTAATTGTTCTCACTGTCAGGAAATTTCTCCTTAGTTCTAAGTTAGATTTCTTCTTAATGATCTTCCACCCATTGCTCCTTGTCCTGCTCTCAGGTGCTTTGAGAATAAATTGACTTCGTTTTTTTCTGTGGCAGCCCCTCAACTACTGGAAGACTGCTATCATGCCACACATTATATGCATTGTATATTACAATTAGTAATGCTGGGAGAAATAAAAATGCATGCTCGTTGAAGAATGCAAATGTTCTGTTGTGAACTGAGTTACAGGTATTTCACATTCTTCCTCTCCATCTTTCCAGGGCTCTGCAGATGATGTCCCGAACCCTTTCCCAGTGCCTTCTTTGCCAAACGGTACCTCCAAGCCAATGAAGCCTCAAAGCAAGCCTCACCGGTAAGAATATTTTCTTTTTCCTTCTGGCTGTGATAGGTTGTCTTTTGAGAGCTCCATTTCTGTTGTAACCTATCGGAACAGCCTGGGTTTTCACCTGGGTTTTTATTTTCCTGCTGGGTTGATTTTGTTGTGGCCCGCCAGTGGCCAGCAGAGCTGGCAGCAGAGTCGGACAGTGAGGAGGTTGGGGAGGAACATGGGCCAGTCCTGGAGGCTGGGGAAGGCTTGGACCAGGGCTCTGCGTCGCCATCTGGCAGTTCTCAGCTGCCTTCGGAACCGGACAGCAGTGAGGCAGAGGAACAGCTGGAGCCTGTTCCCAGTGTACACATGCGCAGAACTGCCAGAAGAAACAACTAAGAAATCAGGGTCGGTGTTGGCTTGGGAGTAAAGCCACAGGTGATTAGCCCCTCCCATAGGAACTAAAAGAGGAGCGAAAGGGGAGTGGGCTTGTGCAGGAAACAGTTCGTTCGGTCATTCATTAGTTCGTTTCAGGAGTGTGAAGATCTGTCCGTGAATCTCAGAGACTCTGTGCCAAGTCTTTCCTTGCACTGCACTGTGTTTGGTAAATATTTACATGGCAGCTTTCCAAGCTAGATAAGGTCTCTGGTCATAAATTCACCTTTGAAAGACTGTTTGCCAGGCCTTTGCTGAATGTGAATGAGAGGAATTCACATTCGTTTAATAAAAGGGGTTTTGCCGGGACCAGGAATCTGTTTTATACTTTTTGGGGAAGCCTAGGTCAGAATAGATTATATAAGCTCACTGACAGTGAACAACTTACTAAATATTTAGAGATCTTTTGGCTGTTCATTCAGAACTGCGAAATAAAATGTCTATGTGATATGTTTTGGCTATTCTGAAAAACCCTTTTCTCTCTGGTTTATTTCAGACAACATCCAGTAGAATTTCACTTAAAGGAAGCCAAAAGATTGAAGCACAAAGCTGATGCAATGGTAGGTTTGCCTGCAGAAAAGTTGCAAGTGAGTGTGAATAGGCTGGGCTCCAAATAGTACAGTTAACTTGAGGGATTGCTGGATAAAGCAAACCCACCTCGAGAAATAGCCATGGATCAGCTTCAAAGAGCTCTCTTGTCATGATTTAAAAATTGAGATGAAATCTCTCTTGCCATATGTCTTTTCTGTGATCGAGAGCGAGTTGAAAGCTTTGCCAAGCAGTTCAAATTGGAAATGTTTCCATCTCAGAACACCCACTCCAAGGTCAAAACTGTGGAGATTTCCAACTGGGAAGCTGTCTTCTTCTGGGGTTGGAAGAGTCTGTTGAAAGACGGAGGAGGCAGGCTGCCAAGGGGTTGACCTCTGTTCACATATAAAGATAAAGCACTTTCTTTGTTGCTTAAAAGTTTTTGTGTGACGAGACACCCAAAACTTCTTGCATAACGCCATGTAACTAAGTTAAATCCGGAAGGTGCTTTTCCAAAAGGCAATTGGACTTTTTTGATTTCTTTTTCTCCTTTGAAAAACTTTCTTCAGTTCAGTTCAAAGCTTATTGGATGAGAAACAAAACGTTTTTCAAGGGGAAAAAAAAGTCCCAGTTACTTTTTGGAAAAGCACCTTTGGGACAGAGGTAGGTTGCTCCCGGTTTGGCCCGGATCGGGCAAACTGGTGGTAGCGGTGGCAGGAGGCTCCACCCACCCTCCCGGATGAAGCAGCGAGTGCATGCGCCCGAACCAGTAGTAACCCACCACTGCTTTGGGATAGCCGTGACCTGGATAGTTGAGAATGTCTGTAAACATTATCCAAGTTAAGGGGAAGAAACATACTTCCTCTAGTGTGATGATTTGAATTAACTTAGACACAGAGGACAACATCACCATATCCACATGGACTGGTAAACAAACAAATGCTTCACAATATACCTGAAAGGTTCTTATTAAATGGTCAGTCTGCTTTATAAATCCACTTTGGGGATATCCTCTCACTCAGAAAAGCGATAAGAATTGTATAGGTCAGGGGGTTGGCAATCTTAAACCACTCAAAGAGCCAGAAAGGTCCTAACCGGACCCCCCCCCCATTCAATTCTGAAGCCGATTGGAAGTCGGTTCCCCCACCATAGAGTCTCCTCCTAGTGTGGCATCCTTTTTCCTCTACCTGTTCTAACCGAAAGCCCTATCAATTGTGGAGCCGACTGATGACAAGGAGCCGCAGCAAAGGGATGAAAGAGCCACATGCGGCTCCAGAGCCACGGGTTGCTGACCCTGGTATAGGTGAATAAAAATATGTTACAATTCCCAATAATAGACCACCTTCATTCCTAGCGAGTCTTCCGTTGCGCTTAATTATTCCATTCTTCTAATAGGAGAGAAATTGAGATTGAGGTTCAGTTCAAAGTGGCTAGATTCATCATACTGTTTTTCCTAACTTAAAAAAAAAAACTTAATACATTGTAGGAAACCAATCGCTTTAGGTAATTTAGTTTTGAAGCCACCAAGCCCACTATAACGTTTGAATTGAATCCCTTTTGTCTGGTGCTCTTCCAATGCCTTCGACTGCAACTCTGGAATGGCCGTTGACTATATAGTTAGTGCCTGTATACAAAACGGTGGAAGTATGTCAGGAAAACTAAAATGCCTCACTTGGCTGGCTTGTGGGTTAATCCGTGCTAACTGTGTTCCCAATAGACAGACAAAGTTGGAAAGGCCTTCAAATACTTGGATGCTGCCCTATCCTTCATTGAGTGTGGCATTGCAATGGAATCAGACCCGCTCTCACCAAAGCCAGCCTACACCATGTTTGCAGAAACCATAGACCTCATTAAGTAAGTAAACAACCGTTTCTGTTCTAACCTGCTGACTTCAGGTTCTTCCTCTGATATTCAGAAGGTTCCACCTTGAGTTCACTGTTCTTCCCTGTAGCTTTTTTTGGTTCTCTGCCTATCTTGTGAATCCGGCCTTCCCTGTTGTTACTCCTATCCAAAACCATTCCCCTTCTAGATATTGTTTTTGTCTTCCTTTTATTGTCTGGGCCTTCTAGTCTAGGGTTGTATCTTATGATTTATAGTGAATGAATTTTTATGATGGCTAGGATCATGATTTATCACTCATTGCTTCTATGTCCACGGAGAGCTTATTCCTTGCAGTGCACCGGAGATAAATTCCTTGTGTGTCCAATCAAACTTGGCCAATAAAGAATTCTATTCCATTCTATTCTTCTACTCTTTTTGTTATTCAACTCCTAGCCTAGCCTATTCCTCTACTCCACTCCACTCCATTCCATATTCTACTCTACTCTTATTCTATTCTGTTCTATTCTACTCCTTACTCTGCTCTATTCTATTCTACTCTGTTCTATTCTATTACTCTTATTCTGCTCTTATTCTGCTCTTATTCTACTCCTATTCTATTCTCTACTCTACTCTTTCTATTCTATCATTATCCTTACCTTTATCCGTATATATATACCCTTAGCCATACTGTTCCATTCCCCCTTTTCCTTTCCATTCCCCTTTTACCTTCCCCATTCTATTCCATTCCATTGAAGCTAAGGAAAGAAGTATATAGCAAGTGCTCTGAGCCCACTTCAGATAAGATTCAGATATAGCACTTCTAGTTCAGGAGGCCTGCAAAAGGCAGTGGACAAACCTACTGAGGTCAAGAACCTCTTAGTGAAGGCTGGAATAAGCTCATGTATTTACGAATAGTTGGAAGCCAATATAATCACTTACAGTTATGCGTCTAAGGGAGCCTAAATATTCTCAAATAATGCAAATTAGCGAATGTATAAAAAGAAGTGAGAAACCTAACACTTTCTTTCTCTATGTGTGTGTGTGTGTCTCATATTTTAATTCTTGTTAAGTTCCCGTTTTTATCTTTCCTTTCGTTAACATGTATAAAACACACACACGCTAGTGTAACTTTGCTATATTCCTTTTGCTTTGCTTTGTTTAAATAATGAGGGCAATTATCAGAAGTTATTGCTTAGTTGTTGGATAAAACCTCCATAAACAAAAAGTTAAATATCCGTTTCTTCCTTTATTCCCCCCCCCCCAAAAAAAAATAGCTGTATCTTGATTTTCTCTTTTTTTAACGTTTTTTGAAGAATCTGGCAGCACAGTGACTCCTCAGATATAACCACACTGCTCCACACTCCTACTTAATCGTGAAAAAGAGCAAGATAAAGTAATTTCTATTAATTTGGACTGGAGGATGCATGTTTACATTTTCCTATCAGTCCCAACCACAACAGCTGCTTTGAGGTTCTGTTATCAAAATAATGGCTTCATTCCAGCATCTGCATTGCAGACTCTTGAGCACTGAGAATCCTCCTACATATAATTATTTTCTCGTTCTGTTCAACATCAAGAGCTTCCACTTAGACATCTGGTTCGTTGAAGTCACCTTCTCTGATTCAATTGATGTGTGTGTGTTTTTTAAAATAAACTTATCAAACTATAAAATAGGAATAAAAATGAAAACAGTGGAAAAAGAGGGGAAGAAAAAAGGGAAACAAAACGGCATAAAGCAAAAAGGAAAAAAGAAAGAAAAACATTGACTTTTGAGCACAGTAGCATAACTTAATAACAAAGCAGCCTCAAGTTTTTAATTTTATACATGCTTAACATGTGCTAGCCAATAATTTTAACAACAAGTTCATCTAATCGGCAAAACCCAAAGTCTCAACGTTTCATTTTTCTTTCTCTCCTTCAGCACAAAAATCTGGAAATGGTGCCTAAGTAGAAACAAAGATAGTTTCTTTTCTTTGAGTAAACCAGTTACCATATTTTTCGGAGTATAAGGCGCCTCAGAGTATAAGATGCACCATATTAGAAATTAAATGAAATTAGATCCTGGAAAAACTTTGCTGTTGGAATCTTTGGGGATTTTTTTCCCCCCATTATCTGCCCAATTCTGTAAACGAATTTTCTGTTTCACTGCTAGTTCAGGGCATCCCAGTATTATGCTTTTATATGCTGATGGAACTAAAATAAAGTGTGGTTTGTCTTCCCATAGATTCATAATGACATTAAAATCTTTTGCGGACTCTTCAACAACCACACAAGAAAAAATCTTCATTGTGTTTTGGTGAGTGGCTCTGTGTTCTGTTTCCAAGCATTCTAAGTTTTAGAAAAAAAAACATTAAAAATGCTTTCTATTTTGCTTTGATGCAATGTATGACAGCGCTTCAACTATGGGGAACAAGGTCCTAAAGCAGAGGTGTAAAACTCAAGACCCTTGGGCCAGATCCAGTCCGCAGGATGCTTAGATTTGGCCCATGAGGCCACCCTGGAAACAATGAAGGACCAGTCTGTGTTGCCTCTGCCAGTGAAAACGGAGTTTGGAGAGGCCATGCGCGGCCCGCCCGGGCTCTGTTTTCAGAGGACTGCAGGAGGCCATTGTGGCCGAAAATGGGGCCTCAACAAGTGATGTTGAGCAAGCCACGCCCCCAGGCAGCCCCCCCCCTCCCCTGAGATCAAACGCAACCCTGATGCGGCCCTCAATCAAATCGAGTTTGACGCCCCTGTTCTAAAGAATTGCAGGTGTGGCCGAAAACGGGGCCTCAACAAGTGATGTTGAGCAAGCCACGCCCCCAGGCAGGCCCCCCCTCCCCTGAAATCAAACGCAACCCTGATGCGGCCCTCAATCAAATCGAGTTTGACGCCCCTGTTCTAAAGAATTGCAGGTGTGGCCGAAAACGGGGCCTCAACAAGTGATGTTGAGCAAGCCACGCCCCCAGGCAGCCCCCCCCTCCCCTGAGATCAAACGCAACCCTGATGCGGCCCTCAATCAAATCGAGTTTGACGCCCCTGTTCTAAAGAATTGCATGTGTTTTATGTTCATTATCTTTTTACAGCATGCGCTGCCAAGCCATTCTCTACATGGCAATGTTTCGCTACAAGAAGGACACAGCAATAAAGTATTCCCGGACTCTTAATGAACATTTCAAGGTAGAGAGTGAACAGTTTCAATTGAAAGTGGAAGGGAGGGTATTTCCAACAATGTTATGCCAGTGGGTGAATGGTTTTCCCAAGTGAACGATTAATATCTGAACAGTGTAACATGGAACTAACAAGTATTTTTGTCAGAGTTTGTTGCAGAAAAATCGAATCCAGAAAGCACAGACTGATAACTGATTCCGCTGGGTTCATTAATTTCTTTATATACATAATAACAGATGAATAAATGTACAATGCCAATAGTAGATTCTTTCAGCGTGTAGAAGTTACAAGCCAAAGACGAGCAGGAGAGAACAGATTCATCTCAGAGTTCAGGGCACACAAGATCAGTCTTGTTTCAGTTTCAATTCTCAGCACAGACTCAGATCTGTTTAAGCTCCCATTGGCTGACTTAGTTGCTATGCCTATTCATTGGCTGACCTTGTTACTAAGTCTCTCCCAGTCATGAATACTCTAACAATTTTTAAAGTTTTTTTTTAGATATATATTTTATTTATACATTTATCTTTAGTAAACATAAAAATGCAATATCTATATGAACACTATGCTGTCTGGGTACACTTAATTTTGAGAAACAATAATAGTAATAACTATCCATAACATTCATAATAATCACATAATATTTGCTTATCCATATTAATAAACCTTCATTGTATATAATCATTCTCTTAAACTTTTAGATTTCTAACTTCTGTTTCTATTAGCTAAACATTGGTAGAAGAAATCCCATGTTAAAAAATATTTTGTCTTCCTTCTCCTTAACTTTAAGCGTTAATCTATCCATTTCTGCACTTTCTAATATTTTTTTTATTAGACTTTCATCTGTAGGGATCTTTTCGTATTTCCACTTTATTTCCACCAGTATTTTTAAAGTTTTGTAGCACAGATTTTGTAGTACAGGTAGTCCTCTACTTACAACAGTTCATTTAGTTGCAACAGCACTGACAAAAGTGTCTTAGGACCGTTTCCCACACATGATTGTTGCAGCATCCCCATGTGATTTACATTTGGGTGCTTGACAACTGACTCAGATTTATGACGATTGCATTGTCCTGGGCTCATGTACCTTTGTAACCTCCTGACAAGCCAAATCAATGGGGAAGCCAGATTCACTTAACAACCATGTTACTAATTTAATAACTGCAGTGATTCACTTAACAAATGTGGCAAGAAAGGTTGTAAAATGGGGCAAAACTCACTTAACAAATGTCTCACTTGGCAATATAAATTTTGGGCTCATTTGTCGTAAGTTGAGGACTACCTGTATTTGATTTATATAGTTTTATTTTTCATTTTAATATTAAATCGAGTTACCCTGTGGTAAGATGGGAGGCCAATAAATTTGATTGTTTGATTAAATAAATAAAACGTTCATGAAAAATAAGTGTTTCCCTTTTGTGTAAATAAGAACACGAGTTGAAGTTACTTGCGATCTAAATAGAATTTCCTTGCTTATTACAGAGTTCTTCTAGAATTGCCCAAGCACCTTCTCCATGCGTCGGAAGGTAATACCACAAACTAATTCTTGTTACAAACATTAATTTTCTTTTCTGGTTAATTGTAAGGTTACATGTAGACCAAAAGTATGAATTGGTTGGAAACCAGTTTGATGATCTCAAAATACAATTGTTGCTGGTTAATGTCTCAGGCTCTTGCTTATTACTTTTTATTTGATGGCCTCTTGCTGTGGAATTCGGAGGGTTAGCTTTTGAGTAGGGATGTAGAGATGGCCTAGCATTCTGCTCAAAGGAAACTACCGTATTTTTCAGAGTATAAGACGCACCGGAGTACAAAACGCACCAAGATTTTGAAGAGGCAAATTAAAAGAAAAAAAGTTTTTGTACTCTGCAGTGCAAAAACGGCCCCATTTTTCATAAAAAAGAGCATGCATTTAGGAGGCTTATAGAGGGCTCCTGGGGCCTGGGGGCGGGGGGAGAGAAAGAGCAATAAACGGCCCATTTTTTGCTCATTTCTGCCCTCCCCAGCCCCAAGGAGCAGTCTGGAAGCCTCCTAAAGGCTATGTACAGCCAATTTGGTGAAGTGGGTGGGGTTTCGGGAGGCCAAAAATGCTGTATTTAGTGTATAAGACCCACCCAGATTTTCACCCTCTTTTTTGAGGAAAAAAGGTGGGTCTTATACTCTGAAAAATAACGTATGTATCACAAGGTAGATTTGGAATGAGGTGATCTGAGTTCAAATCCTTCTTCCGTTATAAAACTCATAGGATCCATAGTTTAGAGCAAGGCCTTCCTCCCTCCCTCCCTCCCTCCCTCCCTCCCTCCCTCCCTCCCTTCTTAAGCTGGTTTATGATGCATGTTTTTATCTTTGCTGTCCTGGGCAGAACAGAATGCATTAACTTTTCTCCAAAAGCAGAATACGCCACCCTTTGTAATGTCAAGGCCCTCGTCATAAATTTAGAAATCAATAGAATTCATGCTGACTTAAGGGGTACGTGGAAGTTGAAGTCTTAACGGAAGGAAAAGGCACCAGGTTGGGTAATCAAAAGTTATCAAAATAGCTTTGGAATCAGTAGGACTTAAACAAGTGCTGGTGACCGAACAGGCTAAAATGCACTTGTTCAAAGCTTAGCATTAGGATAGACTTCGACTTAAAATCAGAATTAGCACCAGAGTTTCTGTTGGTGACCAATGCATGCTGAGCATAGGGGATCAACCAAAGAAGGAAGGGAAGTAGAGCAAGAGATTTCGGAAAATACACAAGGTATTGATCGATAAGGCAATTAAGTGAATCATGCCTGCTCTTACAACCTCTTAGGCAACGGTGAATAGCTGCAGTTGTTAAATGAATTGTACCGTCTTTCAGTGAATTCAGCTTCCCCCATTGGCTTTGCCCGTCGGAAGGTCGCAAACAACCCCAGGACCGTGCAGTCATCATAAATACCGTATTTTTCAGAGTATAAGACGCACCCTTTTCCCTAAAAAAAAAGAGGGTGAAAATCTGGGTGGGTCTTATACACTGAATACAGCATTTGTGGCTGTATTTTGGCGAAACCGCACCCCCTTCACCAAAATGGCTGTATATAGCCTTTAGGAGGCTTCCAGAGTGCTCCTGGGGGCTGGGAAGGGCAAAAACGAGCAAAAAATGGGCCATTTTTTGCTCATTTTTGCCCCCCAGCTCCCAGGAGCACTCCATCAGCCTCCTAAAGTATGCATGCCCTTCTTTTGGCAAAGAAAACCGGCCATTTTTGGCAGAGCGCAAAAACTTTTTTTTAAAAAAAATTGCCTCTTCAAAATCTTGGTGCATCTTATACTCCGAAAAATACGGTACATTCCTGTTGCCAAGTGCCCAAATTTTGATCGTGTGACTGTGGGGACACTATGGCAGTCATAAGTGTGAGGACTTTTTCAGTACCTATTGCAACTTTGAATGGTCGCTGGAGGACAATCAACCAGAGGACTGTCTGTATTCCCTCAAAATCTCCTCCTCCATTTTCCTTCCCTCCTTGGGTTGATCACTAGTAGTCAGCATGCACTGGCCATCGGGCACGCTCGTTTCCTCTTTTAGCCCCTTGTTGGAAATAAAGGTTAAAAATCAGTGGTCAAATTCAATTTTTTTTTTTACTACCGGTTCTGTGGGCGTGGCGTGGCAGGGGGAGGATACTGCAAAATCTCCATTCCCACCCCACTTGGGGCCTGCCTGAGATGGTATTTGCTGCTTCCCTGAACTACTCAAAATTTCCACTACTGGTTCTCCAGAACCTGTCAGAACCTGCTGGATTTCACCCCTGTTAGAAATCCTTTTCAGCTATCCCCCCCCCCCCTTTGATTTGTTCATGCCTCCTCCTTAGACTTCATCCCTTTTTAGTGTCTGGTTCTACGTTGTGTGTTTATTGAATGTAATGCGGTGCCCACTTGTGTTTCCTCCTTCAGGGGCATTGGCACCCCTTCTCCACTCTCCCCGATCCCTTCTCCGGCTGGCTCAGTCAGCTCCCAGACGGGTTCCAGTGCCAGCAGCTGTGGAAGTAGCAGTCTCGGCTCCTCAGTCAGCGTCCCTCATTATATCCCGACCATCACCTCCTCCTTCGTTAACATCACTTCTTATATTCTGTACGCCTACGACTTCTGGGAACAAGCTGATCTTCTGGCTAGGAAAAATAAGAGTAAGTTTGTTTGTTTGTTTGTTTGTTTGTTTGTTTGTTTGTTTACTACTGACTTCCAAATCCATTTTCCTAAAGTCCCCATTCCCCTTGAGGACAATTGTGCACATGGCTCAGCAAGTTTGTTTGGGAGAATCTGAAGGTTAGCAGCACCTCTAAATAATCCTTGGTTTTCCTTGCTGACAAGAGACTCTGCTTGCACCCTCAGGATCTACTTCCAGCCAGAATAAAACAAGTATGACTTTGATTGGTTCCTGTAAATCGGATGTTTATCAGCTGAGTACAAATTACCAATCAACATCAAGGTCGTGTTTTAGCGACCCCATAATCCCTCGCAGGGTGGACTCTGAGCAACTGAATGGAGTCAGCAGAATGTTTTAATGGCCAGATGCCCTTCCTGTCGCCAATGCAGGGTTTTGTTCAGCAAATATATTCCCAGTGTGCCCAGAGAGAGAAATATCTGCCTCTACCTAGGATTTGAACTCACAGCCTCCTGATTGTGAGGCAAGAGCTCCACCGCACCACTCCTCCGTACAAATGACCAATAAAGGGGAATATTTGTTGGTCAGGGTTGAAATGAAGAGTCTTTGGCCCTCTCTCTGAGCTTGGTTGTTGTCTTGCGGATTTTCCAAACTGGCTAATATCATCAGTGGTCGGTACAAATTCTTCATTTGAAGGACACCAGGAAGACCCAGACCCCCAAAAAACATCTGGTTGGGCCAGATTATTTCTACCATTGTTGCTGTATTAATAGTGCGCAGGCCCATGATGGTGAACCTGTGTGTCCAAAGTGGCATGCAAAGCCATGTTGCCTGGCATGTGCAGCCTTGCCTATTTGTCTTCCGGATTTCTGATGCGCATGATGATCAGCTGTCCAGCGTGCATGTGGCAGTGCCGAAAATCAGTGTGCGCATATGTGCCAGGCAACAGATTGTCGGATGCCCATGTGTGCCAGAACCCAGAAGTTCAGCCTTTCTGGAGTGCGATCCCTTCGCATGCGTGGCAATGCCAAAAAACGGCCTGCACATGCGTGCCAGCCAACTGATCGTTGGGCGTGCATGTGCGCTAGAACCTGGAAGTTCGGCTTTTCCGGAGTGCAGCCCCGACGAGCACGCACAGGCGCATGCGATGTTTCCACGCGGCCTTTTCGGCATTTGGTGCCAAAAAGGTTTGCCGTCATTGGCGTAGCCTGCAATACATGGATAATCCTAATTCTCATAAAAGAGAATTATTGCATGACTAATAAAGTGGTTGCTTATTGGACTAGTATCTTCAAGTAACCCCAATTGGTAGCCAAGGCCAAAGTTTTGAAGAAAATAAGAGGTAGAAAATTACTTAAGGGGAAAAAAAATGTCTACGCTAAGTTAAAAGTAAAGCTCTTTTCATGATCAATCATTCTGTTGAAGTTTTCCATGTGAGTAGAATGAAAGAGAGAGTACGCATCTGACCTGGGAATTCTGGGAGTGGAAATCTGCATATCTTTCAGTGGTTGGGAAAAAAGGGGTGAGGATTAAGAATAGAATATGTAAGGTAAAGATAATGGTAAAGGTTCCTCTTGCACATATGTGCTAATCGTTCCTGACTCTAGGGGGCAGTGCTAATCTCTGTTTCAAACCAAACAGCCAGCGCTGTCTGAAAACGTCTCCGTGGTCATGTGGCCGGCATGACTAAACGCTGAAGGCACACAGAATGGTGGTTCCTATTTTCTACTTGCATTTTTACATGCTTTCGAACTGCTAGGTTGGCAGAAGCTGGGACAAGTAATGGGAGCTCACTCCTTTACACAGTGCTAGGGATTCAAACTGTCGACCTTTCTGATCGACAAGCTTAGCATCTTAGCCACTGAGCCCCCGCATCCCCAATACAGAATCTGTATTACTTAGCAAATTAAATACCCAGATAACACGAGGTTTATTAAGCAGTAAGAAATGTAAGGAATAGAAAATTAATACAATTTATTTTTTTAAGTTGCCAAGGTTGAGAAAATGTGTTCTACCTGTTTTTAAGAACCAGAGTCTTCTGGCTCAGTATGTTTCACGAAAGAATCAGACATGATGCTTTTCTTTTTTTTCTTTTTCCCCTTCCCTCTTTCAGAATTTTTTTCCAAGCTCAACGCTGCCGCCTGCTTTCTCTCGCTGAACAGCAGTATGATCGAACTTGTACACTACACCCGTCATGGATTGCAATGGCTGAGACTGGAATCGAACATGCCTTAATGGGTGACTCAAGGTGAAGATTTTTGCCTTGGATTCTTTTGCACTTTGAAAGCCTCCGAAACGTAGCCTTGAATGGGGCTGACTGGTTGGATTTGAAAAAAGAGAAGAAGGAGAAAAAGAAAAAAAAAGCACATGGAACAAGTTTGGAATTAAGCATGATTGAAGGGATCTGGCACCACTGGAAAACTTTTATTAGAGATTGCATTCCTACTATGCCAATGGGCCACTGAGAAGATAAAGAGAGTGAAGAAGAGGCCTCAAAGTAGAAGATGCCTTTCTTTCAAAGGACAAAGTGCAATTGTCTCCTTTCTCTACCCCTGCCCCCCCCACTTCCCTTCCCTCCCTCCCCATTCCCATCATGGTTTCTTTGTCTCAATGGTCTATAAACATTTCTCGTAATGAATAACCAGCAAGATAATCGATCAGTCAGCACACACGAAGAAGCACCGTCGAAATCCATTTCCCAAAGAATTTTCTACAGCATCTAAGGATGCGCTGATATCCAGAGGGTCTAGTGCGTAATGATGAATTTTATTATTTTATTTTTAAGTATAAATAACCAACTCATCTCAGTTCTGGCAGGTGGAAGGAAGCAATTCTTCAGCCATAAATTGAATTTTCTGTTCACACTAAAAAAGCCGTCTTCCTGCCCCTCTCGCTTCTCCATGTGCTACGAGTGGCCAATTGTTGCACTATTTCTTCTGTTCTCCTGACCTGTAGCAGGCCTATCCCATGGGTTTTTCTTCTTCCTAGTTTGCTTTTCTTTCTTCCTTCCTTCCTTCCTTTCTTTCTTTCTTTCTTTCTTTCTTTCTTTCTTTCTTTCTTTCTTCTCTTTGTAGGAGCAGTTGTAGCAGTTTTCAGCTATCCTGGGTGGTAGTTCATGATTCTGCACTTGGCACGTTGACAATCTCGCAAGGCGGCCTACCGTGTCAGATTCACGTTTGAGCAGAACACCCAGTAGATGCGATGTTGATTCCTAACGCCCCTCTCTAAATTAGGGATACGGTTTCCGGTTCATCCCTGGAGTAGCTGTGATAAAAATACATTACTAAGGGGAATGGGTGTTGCCATCACTGCTGTTAAAGATGCTACTCCATTAGATCTGAGGAGCTCCACGCAGAGAGTAGCAGGCCAAGGAGGGGGAGAATTCCCTAGCACCAAATAAAAGGAGTGGCATTTGAAGGGGCCTCTTATACTTTTATAAAAATGTGTTGGGAGATATTTAAAGATCTTTGAGAGGGGAGGAACTTTGAAGGGTGCCCTTTTCAGTTCACCTTCCCTAACATGATAGGTTCAGATAGTGCCTTGGTTGCTACACAATTTTTCATTCGTGCTGGCTGGGACACTGATTGGCTCATTTTCCTTATGATCCTTTTCCTTTTCAGAGGATTCTCTTTCCTCCGTTGTAAGATACTTTGCTTCCGTCTCCCTGGAAAACCCTCGATTCTTCAATGCAAGTACGGATAGTTCTCTCTGGTCCACAGACCTCTCTCTGCTTCTTTTATTAATTTATAAAAATCACAGTGAATGAGCTATTTGTTTCCCATAGCTTGTCGAGCATAAGAAACACAAGGATTCTGGTTTCCTCTAAAATATGTATTTTACCCCCCTCTTTTCAGCCGTGCTTTTAATTCTCCCATTTGCATCTGCTATCGCTTGACTTAAGCAGGCCACTCGGAGAGCGAATATCTTCCAGATAAATGATTCTTAAGTGCGATTATTATTATTTTCTTCTGGGCTGATTCTCAGAGTCAAAAAGTTGTATATTTGCTGTAAGGGCAGACAATGATTTTTTTCTGGAGTTAATGTAGAGCATTTCTTATTTTTACCATAGATTTATTTCCTTACCAACACTAGTAATAAACCTCACGGTTCCACCTTTTGAAGATAGACTCATTGTAGAGAATCTTACTGATTCTTTCAGGGCAGATTTGATTTGGGGATAATGCAGTCCCCACAAGGGGGAGGGGATTAAAAAAACAAGGGAACATAAAGATTTCCAGAAATAACCTACTTTTACTTAGAGAAACACCCCCCTCCCCCCTTTCCAAGTGTTTAAATCCAAGTTATTTAATTTTGAAGAAGACGAGGTGGAGACCTTGAAGCCTTCCGAATCGGTGCAAGATGCATTGATGGGTAATAGGAATCTTGCATTGCCTGCATTTTCAAATTGCAACTGTAGAAAGATGGGGAAGAGCAACATCCTGATTGCTGTTGGGCAGAGAGCAGAAGTATGTAGGCCCTGCCCACTTTCCCAATGCTTCCTGTACTGCAGTCATCAGCCACCTTTTGGGGGTACCTAATACTCCGATTTCCTGATCTGCCGAGACCTCCTGTCAGTAAGATGTTGCTTGAGGTCACTGACAGATTGGCTGAGAATTTGGAGATTGTGTCAGGTTTTGGGGGAATTCTGGGGCACCTCCCAGTCCAACGTATTAGTCTCCGTGAGCACTACATTCTATTTATACAGGGACGTCACAGGTTCTCGATCGGAAATATTTGAACTCCCAACATTGCTGCAGTGATATCTCAGGAAATTGGGGGGGGGGGTGTTGGGACGGGACGTGCGTCAAAAGATGAGGTTTTAAAAGCAACTGGATCGGTACCTGCTTTTCCCCAGGGAAGGATTTGGTCTGAGTATGGGAATGTGGGCTGCTTGTACTGGCTGTCTTATCACACTAAACGGATACGAAAACTCTTAGCATGGATGGGAAACGGAGGAGTGTTCCTACCTGTGTTTTGTCTCCCTATTTGCAAACCGCATAACCCTCCCTTTTCCCCATCAGTCTTTGTAGACTCAGGATCAAAATTTCCCGCTAGCTCCTTCACTCTCTCTCTCTCTTTCTTTCTCCCTCTCTCTCCCGAATAACCCCGGAACCAGCTTTGCTGCTGCTTTTGCTTTAGGATCTATATTCTGATATAAAGAATCCTCAGTTGTTAAGGGGCCCCATTTCAGCCCACTCTCTTTGAGCACTTTATTCCAAAAGTACGTTCAATCCCAGAATCTCCCAGGTGAGATTCAGATGACTAATCTCTCTTGTGAAAAAAGAAACGAAAAGACTGCGGTGCATTTGTGCGACTGGTTTTATATGTTCATAAAATGGTAGCGGGGGAAGAAAAAAAAAAAGCAATAGAGGTTTCATTTCATGAAAATAAAATAAAAAGTTTGGTTTGGTTCAGAAAAGGCTGTATAGAACCTCTTCCGGAATCAAAGGGGAGGAAAAACTTCTCAGTTTTCCAGAGAAGTATTTCTCCAATTTGAAAAGCTTTTGTGTTCTGTGATTCCCCCCCCCCCCAAACCCCTTGTTTGTTTTAATTTACACGGAATTGCAGAGAAAAAGTCCATTTGTGGGGATCAGGTTTAAGATCCTTATGGTTTTAATTTTTTTTTCTCTCTCAAAGACCAATTTAATGAATGAGCAGACTCCCATTTCATCCCTACTCTAAATTCTGTTTCCCAGTTCTACATGGATGTTTCATGAATTTTACCCAGAGTCAAGCTTTCAGTTCTCCATCCAAGGAGCAGGAAATAAATGTTTTTTCCCATTTTTAAACACAGGTCTATGAAGCTGCAGGCTGAAAGCAGCTCTCTTCCCAGATATTTATTTAGAATTATAATTAATGTATTTAAAATTGTTCTTATATATCTAAGATAACCATAATTTAATAATTTGCAAGTTCCATTGACACTGGAGATGCGGACTGAACATTATTAGGTTGATGACAATTTTATTTTTAAAGGGCAATTTCTCTTCTTAACTATCCTTTTTTTAAAAATAAAGAAACCATGGGAACAGAGTGGAAAAAAAATCTGTACATTTAAATTTATTATGGGATGTTGTGTCTCCATCTTGTAAATATTTTCTGCCCTGTATATTGGTGGTATTTCCAGATTGATTTGTTTAAATTCTGTGGGGTAATAAATAAATATTAAATGAAGCAGCATCTTTTGTGTCAGTTGTTATGATCATTAATCATTAACAAGGGTATTTCCTTTTTTTTTTTTGTCTGCTGAACAAAGCTCCGCATTGGCGTCAGGAAGGGCATCCGGCCAGTAAACACTCTGCTAGCTCCATTCAATTGCCCAGACTCCACTCCGCTTGGGATTATGGGGTCGTTAAATGATTATTCTTGATTACAGATAATCTTAAATTTATGATGGTCATAAAGTGTCCAATAACATAACTGACCCTATTTCATGATCTTTTTTGCAGCAGTCATGAAGTGAATCGCCACAGTTGATAAATATGCGTGGTCATTAAGTGAACCCATGATTTGCTGTGTGGCGTTTATTTTTGGCCAAACCTCAGAAATAAAGGTGGACGTCCGTCAAAAATACCATAATTTTTTCATGTATCAATCTTTTCCAACTTATTATATAGCAGGATTTGGAGTACAGTCTTTCCAGCTATCCTAGATTTTAAAAAATGTACTATTCCCACCTCTTCCCAAATAGTCTCTTTTTAGAGACTTGTATCATTAGCATGTTTTACTCCTAGACTCAATCTGTTCTTCCAATCTTAAGTGCCTCAAGTGGCAAAAGGAATCCCATCAATTCAGTGGAACCTCAAGAGAAATCAGCAGATTTTATGTTGGATACCAACTATATGTGTGAGTTTCACAGTCTCTTGCAAAGGTTCCTGATCTACTTACAGCATATGTATAAATCATGCAGCTACTCTGGATTTAACACATACATTCTTCCTTAGAACGCTAGGCTGGTGCTCCGATTGTTTTAAATAAATGGTTCAATGCTAGTAGGGAAGTCCTATCTGTCTATGTTACTGAGGTAATGAGCAAGCCTACGGCAGTTTTTAAATCAGACTAAGCCAAACTTTAGAGCAGCTTTCCATTTTAAAAGTCTCATGGTTCAAGATAAAAATTTCACAGAACAAATTTGTCTGATGCTACTGCTCTATTAGAGTGGTAAATGTGGCTCTTTGGCGCCCTCTTTTGGAAACGGCTGCTTAATGCAATTTGATAGGCAAGAATTTTTGAAGGTTGTCTATGAAAAAATTTCGGCGCACAACATGAGAGTGGCTAACCAGATTTCCCAGGCAATTCCTCTTTTTTCTACTCATAAGTTTCCAGTCTATTAAAAAAAATATAATTCATGGAAGATCCCAATTTTTTCAAAAGGTAACTGGCCTTTGTTTTTCCTCGAAGATATTACGTTTCTCATCTTAAGCTGCTGCTTTAGTTCATAAAATTGCTTTGAAGAACAGAACTGAAGAAGCTTCTTGGATGAGAAGTGAATCCCCTTCAAGGAAAAACAAAGGCCAGTTGCCTTTTGAAAAAACACTTTTTGGGACAACTCTGACCTGAGAATCTCCACATTCACAGAAAATGCTTTTATCTTCCTGTTGTATCTAAACATACTAATAGCAGTTAGACTTAACAGTTAGACTTATATACCGCTTCATAGGGCTTTCAGCCCTCTCTAAGCGGTTTACAGAGTCAGCATATTGCCCCCAACAACAATCCGGGTCCTCATTTCACCCACCTCGGAAGGATGGAAGGCTGAGTCAACCTTGAGCCAGTGAGATTTGAACCGCCGAACTGCAGAACTGCAGTCAGCTGAAGTAGCCTGCAGTGCTGCATTTAACCACTGCGCCACCTCGGCTCTAATCTTCTACAAATGGAAAATTTGGATCCACTAGAAAAAGATAACAGTAATCAAGACAATCGTTAAGTCCATGTAATACCTAACTTTTCCACAAAGGTGTACCATACAGATGTGTTGAAATACAGTGTTAACACCATAGCATCTTCAGCAAGAATAATGGCTGTTGTTATCCATACATCTCTATGCCACAAGATTAGATTTTCCAAAATCAAGGCTGCCGTTTCACTACTGGCATTAAATTGAGCCCACAACAAGCGCCACATCAAAACTTATCACTCATCTAGCAATTCAATCTTTTTTCAACCAAAATGGGTTGACCTCTCTGCACATTTATAGGGCTGTCCTGTAAATAAATAGAAAAGATTTTTAAAAACCAATTTCTTGTCAGGTGTACCAGCTCTCCTGTCACCTTACTTTTTGCACAATACATCTGGGAAAGAGAAAGGGCATTTTTCATCTTAGGAAAGCAATCGGGGAGAAGAAATGACTTTGCCAATGACGTTTAGCAGAAAAGTTGGGAAAAAAAGGTTTTCAGAATGTTCAAGGGAAGAAAAATGCATTGTGGAACAGGACATAGGATGGTGGCTCTCCTATGGGGCAGAGGGAATGCAGCTGTACCCTACAAGATGAAATTCATGAAAGCCAATGACACACTACTACAAGAATGGGAACCAATACATGCTAAACAGGTCCAACAACTCATGATGCTTGGCTAGCAGCCAGGAGCATTAAACCAGGCATGTATCACAATAGTTCCAAGAATTTGCAACCCCCCGCCCCCACCCCAATGACGATTAGCCTTTTCTGAAAATCCATCTTGGCACAAATACTGAGAATAGTTACAGATATGCCACACTGACTTTGAGAATTTAGAAAGGACACTCAAGATCAGACATCCAGAAAGAAAATACTAGAAGCAAAGACCAGCTATAGGGTTTTTTTTGGAACCCTGGTTTGAGTTAATCTTGATTTTAGTTTCTAAAATTTCTAAAAACCCAGGTAGCCATTGGTGCTTTTGTCCATTGACTCATGGAAGACATGGTTTCCCTCCAAAAAATGTCTTCCACATTACAATAGTAGTAGATGTGTACCATATTTTTTGGAATATAAGATGCACCTTTTTTCCTCAAAAAGGCTGAAAATCTGAGTGCGTCTTATACACCGAATACAGCATTTTTTTGCCTCCCAAAACCCGCTCCCTTCACCAAAATGGCCGTGCATAGCCTTATGGAGGCTTTCAAAGAATTCCTGGGGGCTGGGGAAGGCAGAAATGAGGAAAAATGGGCTGTTTCCCCCCCCCCCCCAGCAGCACTTTATAAGCATCCATAAGGCATGTATGCAATTTTTTTGACAAAAACCAGGCCCATTTTTGCGAAAAATGAGCCTTTTCTGCTCCTTTTGCCCCCCCCCCCAGGAGTAGTCTGCAAGCCCCAAGGCTATTCATACCTTTTTTTGAAAAAAAAATATGGGGCCGTTTTCGTGAAAAATGGGTCGGTTTTGGGAGGTTTGCAGAGTGCAAAAACTTTTTTTTTCCTTTTGGAAAGCTCTTTAACTGATCGATGAGAATTACATTGATCAAGTGCTGTGCCAGCTGAAACACCTGTCTACTGTATTTATCTCTCTCTCTATTTCTCTCTCTATCCCTCTACCTACATACCTACTCTCGCTCTATCCCTTTATCTACCTACCTACCTCACTACTTTCTCTCTCTCCCCCTACCTACCCACTGTATTTCTCTTTCTTTCTCTCCCTATCTACCTACCTTTTTTTTTTATTTGCCTCTTCAAAACCTTGGTGTGTCTTATACTCCGGTGCGTCTTATACTCCGAAAAATATGGTACTTTATAGAGGTCTTTGTGGGGTCTTAGTGAATTCTTCTAATGTATAAGCACTTCAGAAGGTGTATCTGAGAAAACTACAAAATAAGATTGATAGTCGTTACATTCTGGAATACTTTGTAAGGTAATGACTGAAATGAAATCACTCATCAAATTTTCTGTGAAGATAAAGGGACGTATTTTAAGCCTCCATTGAATGACATCTATTTTTGTTGAACACTTCAATATTTTTTCAAGTTTTTATTGTAAGTAAATATTTTAAAACTTCCACAGCACTCAGATTTTCATACAAAAAAATATCCTAGTATATTTACATATATTGCTTTAAACATTCAGAAGTCTTTGTACAATAGTAAAGGAGGCTGAAAGCATTTCACAATCATAGCAGGCTTCAACCCAAATTCACATGCAGTCCACCACGTTGCTGGAACCTTGACCCATATCACGAATTTGACTGCTTAGGCAAGCACACACAGCAACTCCTGCCCCAGCTCTGCAGTGAGACACGGAGCCCACCAGCTCCCATCTAAAGAAAAAAAGAAAAGAAAAAAGAAATGCAAGTCAAGTTATTTTGCTTTTTCCTGATCTTAATGTGAAAAAAGTTAGCCTGCAGGCTAAATACATCTCAATCTCGTGTACCAATTCAATTTTAAAATACTTTTATTTTGGTGTCCATTCAAATATTTAAGTTGAAATTAAACACACGAAGAAAAGTTTGCTGAAGATGGAACAGTAAGGATCATTTGAAACCAAGATTGGAAATCACACAAATGCTAAGCCATGTCAGCAAAACGGTGAACTATTGTGAAACCGTGGCTCATAAATGATGCCATAGCTTGTTGTATAAGAGAGATGCACCCAACAAACTACAATTAAATAAATTTTTCAGGCCTGCAGCCGTATTCCTTTTGGATCTTTGGCCTGCCACACTTTTATTATTCTACTATGCCTTTTCTATTGTGGGAAAATGGGAGGGGGGATTGTACGGAGTTAGATGCTCTGTAGCCAGGGGTGGGTTTCTCACCCCGTTCCAACCGGATCAGTTGGAACGAGGCCGGCGGCGTCCTCGCGCACGCACGCGGCATCCTCGCGCACGCATGCAGCACGCGCGTGCGTACTAGCGTCTGCGTGATGCTCCAGCTGCTCCTAGAGGATCGCGCAGGCGTTCTGCGCATGCGTGTAAAGCGCAAAATGTGAAAAAACCGGGTAAGGAGCGGGCGCGGGTGTGCGGGCGGGCGCGGGGGGGGGGGCTTCGCCGTTCCCGGATGTTACTTACTTCCGGGTTCGGCGACCAACCGGATCGCAGGGACCGGTGCAAACTGGTCGAAACCCACCCGTGTCTGTAGCCCAAACAAAATTCCTTTCTTGAAAGCCAAGGTCATCTTTTGTCTCTGCACCTGACCAGAACTGGATGGGTGGAACTGCCAGCATGGCAGTGAAAGATTGGATCATGTGATGGGCTGGTGGGTGTGGGGCAAGTTCATGAACTTTCAACTGGGTGGCGAAAACCGGGAAGCTTTCAGATTTGGGTTTTCCCAGATGTGCCAACATGGCTCTCTTAATAAATTGGAATTTTGGGCTCTGATTTAATTTTGGATGCTATTTGGAACCCTGACAATTATGATGTCAGGCTTGGAAGCCATCTTTTACAGTGGGCCTCAAGCCTCCACATATTCTGCTGTGGGAAACTGGGAGTGGGGATTGTATGGAGCATGGGAGATATGTAGTCAAAATAACATTCCTTCTTAAGAGTCAAGGTCATTTGCCTTGGAACCTGGAGAGGCCTCACTGGAAGGAATCTCCTTGTGAGACAGTGACTGATTGGACCATGTGATGGACATGTGGGTTCTGGGGCAGAGTCTTGAACTTTCAACTGGGTGGGGAAAATCTGGAAGCTTTCACATTAGGGTTTTTCCAGATGTGCCAACGTGGCTTCTCTAATAAATTGGAACTTTGAGGAACCTCTAGCCTCAGAGTCTTATTTGATTGAGAATGCTATTTGGAACCCTGACATATGATTCATAACAACATATGATTTCAATCACTGGATGGATTTCATACTGCACTATGGTTTGAATCACAATGGCTGAATTAACATAGCAAACTAAGCCAAAATGAGATCCAAAAATCACATTATGAGATGACATAATGGATGAACCAAACTGTATAAAAATAATCAGTAACAAAAGAGATTCAAACAGATAAAAGTGCCAAATTTAAAACTTTTGTACACATTCTCCCTTAATATATAAACTGTTGAAAACACATTAACAATTCAGCTTTTGCTACAAACTTAATCCTGAAGAAAAGTGAGGCAGGATGCCAATCCGCACCTTAATGTTGCCTCTCTCCTAGAGCAAGTGCTTGCTTAAAAATCCTCAAGTTACTCCACATTCAAGGAGACGATCTTCTCAAGATTGATTCATGGCACAAAATGTAGAGATTTATATCGAGTCAAAAAAACTGCTTAATGAGTAGTATGTAAAAACAGGAAAATTATATATTAAAACTGACTATACCAAAGTCTTCCTACTTTTAATCAGCCAACTAAGAAGTGAACAAGCCAAAAGAGCTGTGAAAAATCACCCAGTGAGACCTGACAAAATGTAAAGAGTACGGAGTAGCTTCCTTACAAATGGTTAAAGTAGCTGAATTGGTTGCCATATAGAGCTTTGCATGTGCTCTTCCACATTGTGAAGCATTACTTTCAAACGCTTGGAGTACAAAGAGGGCTTCCAATTACCTGTTTGCTACTGGATCAAAGGTTTCCACTGTGTTCAGGTAAGCATTCCCATTGTGTCCTCCAACAGCAAAAATTTTGCCCATTAATGTTGCTATGCCAACTCCCCCTCTAGGAGTTGTTAGTTCTGCTACGTATTCCCACTTATTAGTGTGAGGGTCAAATCTCTCAACCGAGCTAAGTGGAGAATTGTCGTCAAAACCACCTGCACAAGAACAGACAGACAGGTACATGACTCTTGGTAATTAATGGCTTTATAGCCCCACAATATAGGAAGCATACAGTGATGGGTTCCGGATCCTGTTACAACCGGTACGCTGTGCATGGGGCCGGGCGTCCTAGTTGGGCATGCATGTTGCACACCCCACCGCCCTGTGACACCCAGCTGCTCGGCAGAGGTTGCGCAAGTGCCGCCCGCACATGCACAATTGGCCAGTCGCATTATAAACAGCTATGGAAAGCGGGTGGGTGGGCAAAACAAGCCACTGTACCGGTATGGTAGCCGCTGCTCCCAGCTACTACTGGTATGGCTATACCGGGCCATACCACCTGGAACCCACCACTGGAAGCATACCATACATTCTGTTATTCAAACATCGTATCAAAATGCAATAGATCTACTAAGAGAATTCTTCACCCAAGCAATGATAGGTTTATTGTAAAAGATGGATTGCCCATCACAATTATTTCCACCCCAAGGAAAACTATTACTTTAGCATACCATTTGCAAATTAACATTACCAAGTATAATAATGTTACATACATGTAAGCAGAGAGGAGGGGAACTGACTAGCAAGTAACTAGTTTGTTGACTAGCCAAAACTAACCCTCTAAAGGTGAAGTAATCTGATGAAGATTCTTCTCCTCACTCCCTTGAGCATGCAGAGATTGGGTCTGAAAACCAAAACAGACTCTTGTAACTTAACTGGCCAAACTAAGTCCTCAGCGTAACTCAACATGCCATGTCCAATCTGCTTGTCCATCCCCCACACCTGCTCCTTCATCAGTCAGAGTTCACAGACACTCATACTTAACAGAATAATAGAGTTGGAAGGGACGTTGGAGGCCTCCTTAGCCCTTGCTCAACAGGAGACCCTATACCACTTTAGGCAAGTAGTTGTCCAAACTCTTCTTACAAACCTCCAGTGATGGACCACCCACTACTTCTGAAGACAAGCTGTGCCACTGATCAACTGTTCTAACTGTCAGGAAACTTATCCTTAGTTCTAGGTTGGTTCTCTCCTTGACTGGTTTCCATTTATTGCTTCTTGTTCTGCCTTCAGGTGCTTTGGAGATTAGGTTGACCCTCCCCCCCTCCCCTTCTTTGGGGCAGCTCCTTAGATATTGGCTGTAATGTAACAGAAAACCGGTGTCTTCTCTTCACCATAATCTGCTTCTATTATTGAAGTTCAAGCAAGGCTATGAGAATATAAGGGGATCAAAAGTGAGAAAGGGCTGAATGTTACTCACCTACCACATATAAACAGCCATGAAGTTCACTAACCCCATTGCCAGCTCTCCGCTGACCCATTTCTTTCACTTCTATCCACTTATCAAGATAAGGATCATATTTCTCCACACTAGACAGAGAAGCTACACCATCATTCCCACCAACGGCATATACATTATTCTGAAATGAGAAAAAAAAGGAAGATTCTATAAATTTGTGTGTGTATGTGTGTAAACAAACCCATACTTTATCTTAAAACACATGTATTAATTTACCTTTGTCAGCCTAAGTTTAACTATCTCACATTGAAATTGTAAAAATAATGAAACAATAAAAATTGCAATCCAACTGGATAAACTAAAACTTAGTGCAAAATTCTGAAAAATATTGAACTGTCTTAGGTGTTTATACTACTACATTGCTGTATTTCTCTCACCTGTTCCATTCCACATCTCATTTACTACTGGAAAATAGCCTCTGAACTGAATATAGTTATAACTGAAGGACACCATAAGATCTTACTATTTCGGCTGTGGCAGGCAATGTTTGCTGTCCATTTCAAGGCTGCACAAGGGACTCACCAGAAGAGCTACAGAGCCAACTCCTCCGCGAGGGGTGTTCATAGAGGCAACGCCGCTCCACTGGTCGGATTCCATGTCGTATCTCTCCACCTCACTGAAGCAAGTGTTATCATCTAAGCCTCCGATGGCATAAATGGGGCCTCCAAGAGAGGCCAGAGCAATTCCTCTCCTAGCAAAAATGCAGACTGTCACTTATCCAACTATATTTAAAAATAAAACAGCAAATGTACTCATAAGGTATATTTTTGCACTCGTGTCAGAAGCCCTGAGGCAATTCCGGACTGAAAGGATTAGCCGCTGACATCATTGTTGCCCTGGGGACACTCAGCTGGGGGCTCATTTCATGTCCCCAGCAGGAGCTGGAGTGGAGGACAAGAGCTCAACCCCGCCCCAGGGTAGTTCTTGGGTCTTGAACATTAACCTCCTGCCCAGTTCCAACCACTTGAGCCATTGTTCCTTATAAGGTATATGTAGTTTTATCTTTAATTCACTTGGGTAACAAAGGTCAACATGTAATGTAAGAAAACCCAAATTTTATTTATAGTTTACCAAAAAGAAAAAGAAAATATGTACGTATTTTTCAGAATATAAGCCGCACCAGCACCAAGATTTTGAAGTGGCAAATTTAAAAAAAAAAAAGATTTTGCACTCTGCAGATCTCCAAAAAAACAGACAATTTTTCGTGAAAATGGGTTTGTTTTTTTGTGAAAAAAAAGGGCATGCAAAGCCTTTAGGAGGCTTGTAGAGTGTTCCTGGTGGGTGGGGGTGGGGCAAAAAATGAGCACAAAATTGCCCATTTTCCATTCATTTTTGCCCTCCCCAGCCCCCAGGAGCACTCTGGAAGCCTCCTAAAGGCTATGCACGACCATTTTTGCAAAGGGGGCGGGGTTTCGGGAAGCCAAAAATGCTGTAATCAGTGTATAAGATGCATCCAGATTTTCACCCTCTTTTTTGAGGGAAAAAGGTCCGTCTTATACTCCGAAAAATACGGTAAAGTCATCAAAAAGAACCACTAGACTAACCAAGGGATAAACCGCCTGGGAAAGCCAAGGGAATTCATTAAAATCATAAAAAAGCAAAAGTTAGACTATTTTGGACCTGTGATGCGACACCCAGAAAAATAAAGCATTCTTCACTCATGAACGAGGTCCAGGCAGAAGAAGAACATCATGGCTTCAAAATCTAAGGGATCGGTTTGGACCAAAACTCAACAGCACTTTTTCATGTGGCTGTTGATAAAAATAGGATTGCCAAGATGATCGCCAGCGTCCAATGACAGATATGGCACAAGAAGAAGATGACTAACCAATCAACACCTTTCCCCATCAGTGAGCTTCCAAAAACCCATTCAAAAAGCTCCATCTTAACTGCTTTATGGAAACTCGTTAGGGAGCATGCTAGGTATACCGCCAGTCTCAAGGCAAGGTTTTCCATACTGTGAAGGCTACTACAGCAAAGCCCATAGCCCTTTGATTTCTCTCAGTGAGTACACATAAGCCAGGTCTACCTGGAGGAGACAGCCCTTTAGGTACCACAGAGCCAAGTCGTATAAGCCTTTATAGGTCAGCACCCACAATTAAACTTGAAAGGATATCAGCAACCAATGAAGTGCCTGGACATATATTCTATGTTCACACGGCAGCTCTCATCCGTTAACATCCTGGACACTGTATGTTATCCTCTGATTTGTCTTTAAGGATAGTGCTATGCTGGCAGGGATGCAATGGCCAAAATGCCTGCTGATAAGGCTAAGAATTACTACTGCCAAGACTTCCCAGTCCAGGTAAAGTTGTAACTGGTGTGTAAGCCTTGGCTCAGCAAAAGTCTCTCTGCTTCCACTTACTCTGGCAAACAGAAGTTTGAAAGTGTCTCCACAGTAATAAACAAAAAACCTACTGGTTTTGCACAACTCTGTACATGATAAATTATCTATTTTCAGTAAATGTTTTTATTTCAATATCCAGTCTGCCCCTAGTTTCCTTTATCACAATCAATCAGCTGCCAACTTTGAGAAGCTAATTTGTTTTACAACTTATATTGTCTGAAATATTTTCCTAATCCACTTTAGCTACAAATGAGATATTTAAAAGAACTTTATGATTGCTTTGCACTGATTTTTGTTCTTTTAATCTTAAAGCCTCATCTATCTTTCATAGTCCCATCATTCTTTCCCCATATTGCAAATTTATTTTGGATGATGACGTTATGTAGCTTTAGATTTGCTGTTTTTATATTTGTTGTTTTATCCACTTGCAGTAAGCTGCCCAGAATTGCTTTTGGTGGGGTGTACAAATGTGAATAATAAATACAATAAAAAATGATGATTATGGGGGGACTGGATGTGTTTATTTACTTGGTCCATGTCAATTATGTAATAAACAATGTCTCATATGAATCTATCCATTCCTCCAAATTTACCTACCTTTTGGTATTCATTGATGCTTTCATCATCCATTTATTTGTGAGCGGATCAAACACTTCCATGCTGCCTAGGTGCTCATTTCCATCGTGCCCACCCACAGCATAAACTTTACCTGAAACAGTCAGGCAATATATTTCTTAGGAAGTAAAGTAAGAGTAGCCCATCATCTTATTCTATTGCTATTTATCACTAATATTACAATCTGCTCAGACATAGCCAATTGTAATTAATAAATGTTTTGCAAAATTAACTGAAAGGTTCTCCCCACCCCCCCAGGGTCTGGGCAACTGAATGGAGCTAGCGGAGTGTTTTAATGGCCAGATGCCCTTCCTGTCGGCAATGCAGTGTTTTGTTCAGCAGATATACTTTCATTGTGCCCAGAGAGAGAAATATCTGTCTCTGCCTAGGATTGAATTCACAGCCTCCCGATCGTGAGGCAAGAGCTCCACCTCTAGGCCACTGCGTCACTCATACATGCATGAAATATAATGCAATTTTGTGTTTGACAGAGAGAGCTTGGTATATATAGATGAGGTAAATTTTATAAATGAAGAATTATAGATATTAGTAATTCATTTTTGCTCTGGTGCTATTTTTGGAATGTGGTTTATGGCAAGTGTACACAGACACAACCGTGATGCACAAACCAATATTCATGTCTCTTAAGAAATTTATTAGGGGGGATTTCCTAGGTTGAAAAAATGAGGACATTGTGCACTACATGGGACATTAGTCCTATTTTCCCTCCCAACTATCTTTTTTGCTTTGCTTTAGTGGTAATCATCTTAAATTCAGAACTTTCCTCCTCCTCGGGAAATACAGTGATTATAGGGTAGAGAGAATGGCTGAATCATAAGCTCCAATAGAATACAGAATTATTTGAAAATAGAATTTTCTTCTTACAAACCTCCTACAGAGATTACTCCTACATGCCTCCTTCTACTGTTCATTTCAGGACCAAAAAACCAGCTATTTTTATTTATCGAGTAGCATTCAATACTGCGAAATGGGTCTCCTGATCCCCCACGTCCTCCAACACAGAAAAGGACACCTAACGGGAAAAATAACAAAATGGAGAGGAGCTTCTTTGATAAGATTTAAATTAATTAATAAAATTCAGCAGGTATCAAATAAAGCACTCTGTGAACTCATTAACAGAACAAGAAATTTTCACACCTATACCAGCGCCGTATCAGGAAAAAATATATACCTGCTGTGTGTTTCCTTGGGGTTGTCCGAACAGAATATTCAAAATCTGGTACCGTATGACTGCTTAAATGAAGATGGTAGTTTCTTGCTTCATCTAACAAATCTCGGCATTTTAAGTTCTGCTTGACTATTTGTTCTTTTGCAACAACTCCCATGAGGAAACAAACAGGTAACAGGGGCAGGCGTACCTAAGGGAACAAACAAAAATGATGAATTGAACAGCATCAAGATCGAAATGAACATCTTCCCATTTCACTTGGACCAACAAGAGGATGCCAGGTTACAGAGCACTTTCATTCTTACTGCTGCATTATCCAAGGATATGGGGATTTTGCCTACTCTGACCAGATAACTTGGCATGGTATCATGAATCTCAATGAATGGCAATGAATTTCAAGAATAAATAACCTTGATTTATCAACAAGTCTGGTTGGTTAAACTAGTTTTAATTTTATTTAACCAGTGCAAGGGTGTAATATGCATATTTCATTAGGATAACACTGCAATGCAAGCTCAGACTGGAACGAAGCACTTTGAACCACTAGAGATGCTACCAAACTGCTTCCTAATGGCTTACCTATTGAAGAAGTCCTGAAAGAATATCTTTTGAGCTCAATAGTCAAAAGCGTGCAAATAGAAAGCTAGCCATTTTAATTATCACGCCGTAAAGATCAGCTCCATTAATGAACCTACCAGATACTGTCATTTATTCAAAACGAACTACAGACATTATCTCACCTTAGTAGGACTATACGGAGAGGGAATATCCTTGAGGACAAATAGCAATAAATTTAATTCCAATTCTCCTATAAGGCATTCTTTGGTCATCCTGCCTCTATGCTGCAGGTGGTCATTTACATAATTATATAGTGCAGGACCGTCAATATTCAACAAAATCTGTAACAACAGTGGCCATCTTCTGGCTGCTAATTTTCAACCTGGAGACCTAGGCTAATCAGTAACTGGATGGGAAAACACTAGGATATATGAAGGCTAGATGAATGGAATCTATTTCCATACTGTCTCCAAGTCTCAATGGACAGAAGGAGTTGAATTTAACAAAAGCAAAGGACACCTATTTGGCTGAAGTTAAGAGAACCAATTGTGCTCAGTTTATACATATACCATTAAAGCTACATAAAGAAAGAAATATGGCTGCTTGAACATACCATCATAATTTTTTTTAAAAATACAATGAGAGGAACATTACAGGTATTAACAGCACTTTTATCCTTCTCTCATGTGGTTCTTACCTGAGCAACTATTGCATCTAACCATAAAGCATGGTGCTGGGGATTGGCCAAAAGCCATTTAATAGCAGCACAATAAACTTGCTTTTCATTCTCAATGCTCAGGTCACTTGAAGACAAGAGTTTATGAAGGTGCTGAGGAGATACACTCACAAAGTCTTCACATTCCACCACTTCAACAAAGTGTTCACAGGCATAGTGGTCAGCCATGTCCATCAAGTCAATGCGGTGGTGACTCTCTGCAAAGGCCCTCACTGCCAGGCAATTGGAAGGGTGAAAGTGCAGCTTCATGTACTCACAGCAAGCTTTGGCCACTATCTCCACTTGGAGAATGCAGGCAGCATATAAGAGAGGCTGGACATTGTCAACAGTCAGCATTAGCCGGGAGGAATACACAAACTTGACCAAGTCTTCAATGGCATCACCGTCAAAATCTTTGATTTCAATCAATGATTGTTTAGCTTCTGCCATTTCCGAAAGAAACATGGCTCTGAAGTAAGGTATTACACAAGCCAGGACAAGCTTGTGACAGGTAATCAACTTTGAGCCCACCTGGAAGTAAAACATATAAGAAAGTTAACAGTAGCTCACTTTAGCTTAAGGCAAAACAGAGACAACGGCGCCTAAGTAAAATTATGAGTCTTGAACACTGAAGAGGGTTTTTAAACACACATTCTATTGATATTGTCCTGACCCCACAAAAACTGATCCTAGGTTGAAAACATGTTCTCAAGCCCAGAACATTTAATACCAGGATAGCTGATCAAACTCAATTTTCAGAAGTGAAAGTACAAAAATAAAGCAAGATGACAAAATAAGTATTGGAGGTAGAATTCAGGTGCCCTCCGTTATTTAGTTAAGCTACTAAAGGCCCATTATTTAAAGGAACGCGCAAGTCCACAAATCAAATAGAATGTTTGATAATACGTTTTTTTGATATTTCAGTAAATTGAAAATTCTTGCAAATGTTTTCATTTTGCTTCTACTGTTAGAAAGTGTTACTTATCTGACTGGTATAAATTTTTCCAGTTTTCCCTTTTTTCTTCCTGCCTGAAGATGATTGAAGTATTAGTTTCTATTTCAGGAGTCCCCCAACCACAACCCCCGGCCAGCCATGGACCGGCACTGGTGTGAGGCACACCAGAAACTGGGCCACGCAACCAAGCAAAGCCCCATCTGCAGGATTCAGGCAGCATGTAACCATGCCCACGCCAGTCTGCAAAAAATCCTCTCTTCAGGGAACCGGTCCCTGGTGCTGAAAAGATTGGGGGCCACTGTTTTATTTTACAATTAATGATTAGTAAATTTATTCTGTTCCTGAATCTGCTGCCTTTTTCATTATTTACAGGTAGCTAATTGAATCAGAACTATCACTATATCTACTCAACTCCTCTATACTTTTTTAAAAGCTGTATGATAAATTATACACATGTACTCAACGTATCTTTTATGTTAACGACTTTCTGCTTAACTGTTAGCTAAATTGTTGGTGCAAAAAATGTTTGTTCAGCTATAACCTGTTTATAACTATTTGCACAATACACTGTAACCCATTGTAGCTACCATACCTCTTTCTCCATTCAAAGAAGAACCCCCCCCACACTCTCTTAACATGGGCATGATGGAGGAATCTCTTACTTGCGCAAAAATTCTTGGTACATGTACATTTTCATCCTACAAGTTCATTCAATGGTATATTTCATGCCAGCTAAGTGAACTTGCCTAGGTACTAAATTTCTAATAATTATACATCCTTAAATTAGACAGAAAGTGATTTTTCTTCATTTGTGTTCATACCCATCATTATACAGAGCCATTGCAAGATTCAACAAGTATTCACCGTCCTATTATAAGATTTCTAGCAACTTTTCAATAAAAAGAGCAATGTAAATGCTGGAAATCCATTCCCAGTCAGTCAGTGGAAACACAAGTGATGAAAAGCAAATACCTCTTCTAGTACTTCCCAAAATACACAGGACATTCCATACAGAAACTCAAAATTATATAGAAAACTATAAATCCCTACCTTTAGCGTCACGTCACAAAGCTCCCCAGCTTCGTAGAAATGGAGAAGAGAGCTGTGAAAATCCTTCCAAGCTTCATTTGCTTCAAATACAAATGTGTCGTCTTCCCCATCACAGCTCAAAGGTGTCCTTTCCTGCTTTTGATGTCTTTTTCCGGTCACCGTATGTTTTCCTTGCTCTGGTACCATTGATTCAGAAGCCATTAGCTGTTAATCTTTTTCCAAGTGTACTTTTAGTCTCCATGAAAAGACCCAGCACACATCCTGTTATGCGCACCAGCGGACATCCATTTGGGTATAGCCAATATCTTCTGATTTAAAAAGAAAACATAAAATACAGTATTTATCTCAATGGTATGCCTGAAACACATATTTCCACAAATACTTTGCCAGCTACTCTTCTGCTTCTTTGAACAGATCAATGCAAATAAATGGAGAATCAAGAAAGGGGCTTATAGGTTTTGACGGGAACTAAAATTAGTATATTTTGAAAAGAGACAATCAAGGAAGGTGAAATCATGCACTGTCTTCGACATTTAGAAGCTCATGATGCCTATTTTCTGTATATGCTGACAAAGGACACGTGATGTTCTGCAGGTTTATTTAGTATAGCATGAAGAATCACTGAAAATTGGCAATCTTTCTACTAAACAAGAAATAGATCATGTCACACTGACATTTGGGGGGGCATTTTATTGAACTCAGAGTCAAAACTGTAGGACACTCTTTTTTTCTAGATGCAAACAGTTTTCTGTACCAACACATGAACACAATTTAGTCAAAATTCAGCGTAAATGAAGAACTGTGAATCAAAATGGTAATTATTGCTGAGAAGAGATTAGATGTTTTTACCACAGATACGTAAATTTACTCTTTTACTATTTAAGCGGATTATACCTTTAAACAAAAATGCTTGAAACCTTTTTAGTTTAGGTGAAGTCATCAGTAATGGGAACTACAGAGTATGCTCTAACTTGGTGGTTTCTGAATTATAGCCTACAATTAACTCAAAGCAAGTAACCGTATTCCAAAATATGAACAAGAATCTAGGGGTAGGATCCCCAGAATAGGCCTTATGCTGTGGCTCGCCAGCAGCCAGTAGATCTAGCAGCAGATTCGGACAGTAAAGAGGTTGGGGAGGAACATGGGCCAGTCCTGGAGTCTGGGGAAGGCTCTGATGAGGGCTCTGTGTCAGAGGCAGAGAGGGGGCCAAAGCCATCTGACAGTTATCAGCTGCCTTTGGAGTTGGAGATAAGTGGGGCTGAAGAATAGCTGGAGCCTGTTCCCAAAGTGCGCATGCGCAGAGTTGCCAGACAAAGGGAACAGCTAACTTGGCTGACTTGGGAGTAAGGCCACATGTGGATGATGAATGACCCCTCCCAGAGGAAATAAAAGAGGCGTGAAAGGAGAGTGGAGTTTGCAGGAGACGATTAGTTTGCTTAAATGTAAGCAACAACGCATGCGTCCCACCTCCCCATGCATGTGGGCACACCCCCAGCATGCACCCCGCCTCCCGCATATGTGCAGCAGAGCCCCAAAGACTAGCTGGCTGTGGGAAGTGCACGTGTATGCGTGGTGGAGCTAGGCTGGGGCGATGGCTGGTGTGCCCGCAGAGAGGGCTCTGCATGCCACTTATGGCGTGCCATAGGCTTGCTATCATGGCCCTACACTTTAAAAACAGTGACTTGGAACTTTTTGCAATGAAGCCCTCAATGAACCATATGAAAATTAGCAAGGCTGTCAACCCTAAGAAAATGGAGGAAAAGGGAAGGAAGGAGAGTAGGAGAGAAGAAACGAGGGAAGGAAAGAGGGAGGGAGGGAAGAAGAAGTAGGACCGTTGTAAGATAAGATGGATCTATGGGATGGTAAGAAAGCAATCTTCAAGTATATTGTCAACTGTAGGGAAAAATGTTATAAATACATATTATTAATAACAGTTATGAGATCATATAATTGTGAATGTATATATGAAATTGATAAAATAAAAAATAATAATAAAAAAAGAAAAAAAAGAAAATGGAGCATCTTAACTTTATCTTAAGACACGCCATAAATCACATGTCAAATTCATGTTATGGCTATTTGTGACATTTCTGCATGAGAATCCCTGTGATTTATGTAACAAAGTGAGCAAAGCAGTAGCAGTTGTTGCAAAGTTTAAAAAAAACCATGAACAGTATTCACTCACAGAAATAACTCTCAAATAATAGAAATGGCACCCAACTTGTCTGAAGCTGTTCCACAATAAACCAGAAAATGTTAAATCTACTTCTAATAATGTTAAAATGTTCCATTCTAGTCACAACACAATACAAGACACAATATCTATCCCCCTTCTCTTCATTGCTAAATTTGGAAATGAATCTCCATAGTCACAAGTTTCATCTCTCAAGATTACTTGAGAGGAAAGAGATCTATATTTAAAATGATGACCTCCAAAGAAAGAATAAGCAAAACACAAAATTAGATAAATAAAGATCCTCTGGTGTTTCTTGAATAGAGCCGTCAGCTGAAATAAAATTTTGAAATTTTCTTCCCAAGAAATGTGTGCATGCATTACATCTGTATATGCACATATATTAAAAATATCCTTACCCAAAACTGAATCCATAACTTAATTGCTGATTAAAATTTATTTATTCTAAATTAAGATATCTCGTTTATAAAAATAATTTCACACTTTCACACTTACAACTGTTGCAGCATCCCCATAATCACATGATCAAAATTTGGGCGCTTGACAACTGGCATGTATTTATCACTGGCATATACTAAGAACCGCGGTGGCGCAGTGGTTAGAGTGCAGTACTGCAGGCTACTTTTGCTGACTGCCAGCAATTTGGCAGTTCAAATCTCACCAGGCTCACGATAGACTCATCCTTCCATCCTTCCGAGGTGGGTATAATGAAGACCCAGATTGTTGGGTGCAATAGGCTGATTATGTAAACCGCTTAGCGGGGGCTGTAAAGTATATAAGTGCTATTGCTATCACAACTGCAGTGTCCCAGGGTCAACCATTTGTAATCTTCCCAGCTAGCTTCCGACAACCAAAGGCAATGGGGGGAGCCAGATTCACTTAACAACTGCATGATTCACTCAACAACTGTGGGCAAAAAATCATAAAATGGGACACAACCCACTTAACAACTGTCTTTATTTAGCAAGAGAAATTTGGGCCTCAGTTGTGGTTGTAGGTTGGCAACACCTTGTAAATCTAAGTCAGGGGTCAGCAACCTTAAACACTCAAAGAGCCACAAAGGTCCTAACCGGAAGCTCCCCATTCAATTCTGGAGTCGACCGGAAGTCCGCTTCCCCCACCATAGCGCGGCATCCTTTTTTCCTCTACCTGTCCTAACTGAAAGCCCTATCAATTGTGGAGCTGACCGGAAAAGCCATCCCTTGAGATAGAGTCTCCTCCTGGCGCGCTCTGCTTGCCCCGTTCCTAATCGGAAGCTCCTCTCAAAATTGTGGTGCTGACTGAAGACAGGGAGCCACAGCAGAGGGATAAAAGAGCCACATGCGGCTCCAAAGCCGCAATTTGCTGACCCCTGATGTAGGTGAACAGCAGTTAAATTTAGGCAAGGCTAGGACTGCAGAATTAAATGCTTGAGCATATTCATTTCAGGATTTTGTCTTTGGAATCAGACCTGGAGTTGGAATGCACATTTTTTTCACATACAAACCGATTCACTTGCTTCACTCACAGCTTCTACATTTTCCTGAACTACGGCTAACCTTTGACATATGCACCAAGGAGAGAAATGTAAAATAATAGAACAAGAGCTTCTTGACTTCGCTGTTCTGTGATCCACAACTCAGCAGACCAAGTCACTATTTCAAGGCAAATACTACACCAAAGTCGAAAGAATGGAGAAAAATGTGCATGCTATGCATATGAATGGAAGAGTACCTTCTTATAGTTTGAATTTGATTGAAGGCACAAATGCCAATGGAATTAGATATTAATCAATATATTCTCTGTAACAAAAATGATATATCTCTACCAATTTAAAACAATGTTTGCTAGAACACAACATTAGATAAAATAGCAATAGCACTTAGACTTATATACCACTTCACAGTGCTTTACAGCCCTCTCTAAGCAGTTTAGAGTCAGCCTATTGCCCCCAACAATCTGGGTCCTAATTTTACTGACCTCGGAAGGATGGAAGGCTGAGTCAACCTTGAGCCTGGTGAGATTCGAACTGTCAAATTGCAGACAGCCAGCAGGCAGCAGAAGTAGGTTGCAGTACTGCATTCCAACCACCGCACCCCTACGGCTTCTATAATAATATGTGCAGGAGGATAAAAAGATCAGTTTGGGGATTTTTAATTCTTTGGTTTTACACAGAGGATTAAACAGAGAGAGCTAGATTTCTTTAGGCAATCAGTTTTGCAATATAGGTGAATCAAGTAGTTTTCTCTGTGATCATACTAGAGATGTGACTGAAAGTATGCCTGGGAGGCCAATTCACAAGAACAAAGGCAAGTTTACGTGCATGTAACTGATGTCATAATCTGCTCTCAAACCATGCTAGATTTTTTTTTTAAATCCTTCCAGACTTTTAGTTGAGTCCAGAAACTGATCATAAATCAGTACAACCGATACAAAATTCAAGTATTATATACTGTACAGCATTGACTTTCCAACTCAAAATAAGTGATCTTTCACAATAAAATATACTGTTTAAAGTATAAGATATACTGGAAAATTATGCTGCTTTGATGGAAATGAACACATTTTACCCTTGCAAGATCTCAAGAATGAACCATTTATGTTGCAATAACATTTGGTAATTTGGGAAATTCCTTCCCCCAGGAGTTATTGCTAATACAAAACCAGCAATTCTAAATAAGATAACAGCCCAAATACCAACGCCATAGCTTCCTCAAAGTCAGCCAAGGCATAACATAGCAAGCATCTATGTAACTTCCTTCTACCGAGTTCCTAGTTCAAGTAACTATAAATGTTTTATAGACTTCACTGAAACCATAAGCAGGAAACAATTAACAGTGGAGCAATTATGTTAGGCTAGTAACATGAACCTTCAGTCAGGGGTGTGTGTAATGCATTAAAATTCTCCTCCCTTTTATTGTTCATTTAAAGGTCATCATTCTTAGCATTCATCATTCTTTTTCATAATAACCCATTTTCCCCTCTTGAAATTATCTTTTTCCATTACTTTGTCATTCTCTAAAAGTTTATATATATACTTCACACATATAGTATCTGAAACACTCTCTTACTCAGTTGGTTTCCTCTTATATGTTTTTCCTCATATCCTGCATGATGTCATCTTGAGAATTTAAAAAAATATATCCTGTATACACTTACAAAGAGAACTGGATCCTTCACCCAATGGCAAAATCTTCTCCTTCATCCAAGTAGGCTCTCCCCACCTGATTTCCAAACACTCTTTCTAGCCATCCACACAAAACCCGCGTCGCCCCCAAAATACATAAGACAAAATGCAAAAATTAACCCCCCTAGGTTTAACACAACTCCTTCAGCCTCTCTTTCTCAACCTTGGGTCCCCAGATGTTCTCGAGCCATCATTCCAAACCAAGCCACCATGACTGAAGATTAAAACTGTAGCTTGTAGCCCGACCCCCCCCCCCATGTCTTTTCACCCAACTAGTCCTCGACTTACAACAGGTTGTTCAACGGACGTTCAAAGTCACACCGGCACTGAAAAAAAGCCACTTAAGACCACTTTTCACACTTACACCTGTTGCCGCATGCCTGAATCATGTGTGACAAACCTTTTGCCACCTTCAGCAAAGTCAATGGGGAAGACAGATTCACTTAACAACCTAATTTAACACCAAGAAAAGCTGTAAAACGGGACCAAACTGAATCAATTTCTCACTTAGCAACGTAATGGTCGTAAGTGGAGGACCACCTGGAGAGTCAGCTGCCTTCCCTCGACCCAATTCCCACCCCACTCCTTCCATGTTTGGTCCAACTGCTCCTCTGCCTGCTTGCAACGTCAGGATGCGGGAGGAAAGCGTGCTTTTTGAAGGAGAAAAGCGCCTCTGGGCAAGTACAGAGTGCCTTCCTGTCGCGAAGGCAGAAGCCCGAAGACATATGGCGGCTTTTCGGGAAAGCCAAACGCCCAGCCCTCTCCCCTTTCCAGGTACAGAGCCCCGTCGCCCCCTCGCTGAGCCTCCCCGCCTCCCTCCCTCCATCACAAGTCCCAGGCAGCCGCACCGAGGACCGTTACCGTCCACGCGCGCGCCGCCGCCGCCAAGCGCTCTCCCCATCCGTCAAACGCCAATGAGAATGCGCAGGCGCCGTGGTTTGGCGCGGGGGCGAAGTGGGTGGGGCAGGGAGAAAAAAAACCCAGAAAGTGGGCGGGGCAGACCAAAACAAACTTGAGGGAAGGTGGAAGAAAGGGTAAGCGCGTCTGCGCCCAGAGCTTAAAACGACTGGTTTGCGCATGCGGTTGTTTTTGGTGCCCTTAGCGGCTCCTTACCGTTCTCTGTGTGTGAGAGAGAGGGGGGGGGGGACGGGTCGGGACGAGACGTATCGCCTCCAGGAGAGGTTTTTCTTTTCTGCGCATGCGTTGCGATCAAAGGATTGTTTTTTAAGGTTCGGATAAGGCATGATGGGAATCGTAGTAATGTCCGGAGGCGAAGCAAGTTAAGCGCCTCGTTCTCCAATCTTGTTAAAGTACCAACTCCTTAAAGGCGCCAGGAGCCTTCCAAAGCTTGAAAGATTGCCTCTTGTAGGACAATTTGAATTGTAATGCACAGTATCAATCATCATCATCATCATCATTTGAAGTTTACTGAAAAAAAGCCAGGTCCCCTAAAGGTCAAAATGGTATCTAAAACTGTGCAATCAAATCCCTGCCTCTTGTGTATGTGGATCCCATTATAAAGGGGCGGGATTTCATCGTATGATGACAGCTGCCAGCTGGACTCCTTTTACACACAGCACACACAAACACAGACACACACACACACACAGTGTCTGCAGAATCTGCAAAATAAAAATAATTTAAAGAAAAAAAGAAAAGGAAATATAATAAGAAAAGGAAAAGTGATAAGTAAAAAAACACACACACACAAAGAAGCAATTTCCAAACTTCTTTACAGTGGTTCTAAATGCATTTACATTTTATTCTCTCTGAGCTTACATCATGGCACTCTTCTTTCCATATTCTACCCTTTCTAACCCATAAATCATTTTTTTTCTGTTTTCAGCCAAAAGTTCACAACGGAGATCCGGTCACTAATATATGCTATTGTCCATTCCATAATCAAACACGAATTTGGCCATGTTGGTGAATTCTGTCATCTTCACCAACTAATCAACACCAACATTGGGCACTATAATAAAATGAAATTCAATGGTGAAAAGAGTAAGGTTCTATATTTAGGCAAGAAAAACAAAATGCACAGGTACAGTATAGGTCAGTGATGGGCAACCTTTTTGGCGTGGTGTGTCAAAAATCGGCAAAAAATCGAGCATAACTCGCGTTGTGTGTCACTTCGACAAAAACATAAGACTCTCTGTGCCGGCCTGACTGGAGAGAGGCGCGCACTGTTCCCGCGCTCCTCTCCTGCGGGTCCTCCCTCGCCGCGCTGATGACGTGTGTGCGCACGGCACGCACGCCTTACCAGCAGCCCCTGCGCTCAGAAAGGGGTGGCGGCGATACAGTAAGTGAGTGTGAGTGGGGGAGATCACACGTCCCCCCCGTTCCTCCAGCACAGATTCTTTCATCCTCGGCGGCCGTGCAGGAGCCGAGGATGAATCGCATGAAATCCTGTGCGTGTCACCCCAAATGGCTACGCGTGTCAGCACTGACACGCGTGTCATAGGTTCGCCATCACTGGTATAGGTGGTACCTTGCTCAATAGTAGTAACTGTGAAAGGAATCTTGGAGTCCTAGTGGGCAACCATTTAAATAGGAGCCACCCGTGGGCAGCAGCTGCCAAAAAAAGCCCCACACAGTTCTAGGCTGCATAAACAGAGGGATAGAATCAAGATCATTTGAAGTGTTAATACCACTTTATAATGCCTTGGTAAGGCCACCCTTGGAATACTGCATTCAGTTTTGGTCGCCACGATGTACAAAAGATGTGGAGACTCTAGAAAGTGCAGAGAAGAGCAACAAAGAGGATTAGGGGACTGGAGACTAAAACATGAAGAACGGTTGCAGGAACTGGGTATGTCTAGTTTAATAGAAAGAAGAACTACGGGAGACATGATAGCAGTGTTCCAATATCTCAGGGGTTGCCACAAAGAAGAGGGAGTCAAACTATTCTCCAAAGCGCCTGAGGGTAGAACAAGAAGCAATGGGTAGAAACTAATCAAGGAGAGAAGCAACTTAGAACTGAGGAGAAATTTCCTGACAGTTAGAACAATTAATCAATGGAACAACTTGCCTCCAGAAGTTTTGAATGCCCCAACACTGGAAGTCTTTAAGAAGATGTTGGATAGCCATTTGTCTGAAATGATATAGGGTTTCCTGCCTAGGCAGGCAGTTGGACTAGAAGACTTCCAAGGTCCCTTCCAACTCTGCTATTGTGTTGTATTAATCCATCATTGTGGGTATTTCAGAGTCTTTCTGCAGCCTCTCAGCTCTTCAGAGAACGTAAATCTAGAAAGATGGTTCTCAGTCGCTCAGCATCCTAGGTGGCATCTAATGATGCCAGGGTTGTGGGAAGGAAGTAATTGTGTAAGTCACCTAGAGATGCCATGGATTCGGAGAAATGTTTTGTTAAAATAAACATATCAAATAATATGTGACTGCTTCCTATATTCTATACCAGTGATGGTGAACCTTTTTGGCACTGAGTAATGAAAAGGGAGTGCATATGAGTGGGCATGCGCTCGTCTTGGTCGCAACCTGGAAGAGGAGCTGCCAGGGGACATACGTGCACCGGGAAATAAACTTCCCGTTTCCAGCTAGTCTTCCCGTTACTGCTGCGCATGTGCATGTGAGGATCAGCTGGCTGACACGCATGCTCACCCCAGAAAACATAAGATTAGTTCTTCCAGTTTCTGGCACTGCCACACACACGAAGGCCCAGGTGATTGTCATGCGCACATGCACACCAGAAACCCAGAAGAGGAACAGGCAATGCCACACGTGCCAGGCGACATGGCTCCATGTGCCACTTCAGGCACACGTGCCATACGTTCGCCATCATGGTTCTATACCAGGGGTGGGTTCCTGCCAGTTCTAACCTCTTCAATAGAAGAGGTTCCACAAATCTACTGTGCCGTTTAGAACCGGTTCCAGCTCCTCCTCCCCCCCCCCGCCCATCTGCACATCATCAAGATGAAGAGCGAGAGGAGGAATTCTGGGAGTTGAAGTCCACAAGTCTTAAAGCTGACAAGTTTGAACACCCCTGGGGTTTTTTTCCCTAAAGGGTTAGGGGTGCAAAGGTCTTGTAACTTGACAGCTTTAAGACTTGCGTGCTTCAAATGCCAGAGTTCCTGAGCCAACATTTTGGTTGCTAAACAAGAGCATTGTTAAGTGAGTTTCACCACATTTTACAAGTTGGCCACGCCCACCCAGTCCCATGGCTGGCAAGCCACTCCCACTCAGTCACTTGGCTGGCAAAGCACTCCCAATCGGTCACATGGCTGGCAAGCCACTCCCACCCGGTCACATGGCTGGCAAGCCACTCCCTCCCGGTCACATGGACGGCAAGTCACTCCCATCCAGTCACTCGGCTGGCAAGCCACTCCCACAATGCAGGCCACACCTACAGAAGAGGTTCTAAAAATTTTTGAAACCCACCACTGTTCTATACTATTGCTGCTTTACCATTACTATGACAACTATCGCTATAATATATTCTTCTTCAATTACTACAACAAATGTTTACACTAAATTATATTATTATTCCATGTACTATATATGCTATTACTGTTCAATTATTATTACCTATTACTCTGTTCTCTTCCAAAATACACATCTCACCCCCACCTCGCCCCACATCTTTGTCAAAGTTACAGTGCTATTGGCAACAAGGCAGCATAGGTCCCTGCAATTTTGTCAAGCAGTCTGCTATTCCACAGAGTCCAGATAAAGTCTTGGCTTAGCTCAGGTACACCTTGACTCCAAAAAGGCAGTTTTTAAAAAGTTGTAACTTCTTTTGCCATACTTAACATGTTTTCATCATCTTTCACTCACTGTATAGACAAGCGTGTACCTTCAGATAGATGCCCTGCCTTCACTGGAGACAATAGTATAGGAAGACCTCCTAGTACAGTGTTTTTCAACCTTTTTGTGCAAAGGCACACTTTTTTCATGAAAAAAATCACGAGGCACACCACCATTAGAAAATGTTAAAAAAATTTAACTCTGTGCCTATATTGACTATATATAAAGTAATTTTCCCACAGCACACCTTACACTATGTCACGGCACACTAGTGTGCCGCGGCACAGTGGTTGAAAAACACTGTCCTAGCATTCCTTTGAAGTCATTTAAAGATTGAGTTTGTGCCACATTTGCAACTAGAATATCTCCTGCCACCTCTGGCACCTTGATGTCATTGAACCATCTATGAGCAATGTTTCCCATCTGCTACAATTAGTGATTGCGCATTGTCTGTGGCAAAAGCAACATAAAAAGTCTACAAATTTTTTAGATGTGGTAAATAAAGGCCAACAGAAACAGCTGAATTTACTCTATAATCAGTTAAATCCAGTTCTTTCATTCACTTGTACCCTGTTTCCCCCCCCAAAAAAAGACCTCCCCAGATAATAAGCCCAATCGGGCTTTTGAGCACACATGCTAAAATAAGACCTTCCCCAAAATATTGCAACACAGCAGCAGCCACGCTCGGCATCTCCTGCACCTCAAAAATAATACCTCCCCCAAAATAAGGCTAAGTGCTTATTTCGGGGGTCAAAAGAAAATAAGACCCTGTCTTATTTTCAGGGAAACACGATACATTTATTGACTGCTTCGTTCCCAGTTCTTCCATATAGAAACCTAGGACAACAATCTTTAGTCTCTGCTGAGTTTGAGTTATCATATTATATTGACCTTTGTTGCCTACTAAATACCACCAAGTGCTTCCTCTTTAATTATTGTATAATCCCCCTCATTTTGGTTCCCCCCCCATCTGTGGTTATTCAGCAAATGAATCAACAAAGATGTTACCTATGTGCTGTAAAAAACAATATAAACCTTACCATAAAAGCAACAATCAACAAAAAGCAAAGCAAAATGCCAATATCCCAGGAAAAGCTTCCAGAGCTACAGGAGAATTAGTTAAAGCGTTTGATTAGTCCACAGGGCTCTTGTTAAGAGAGAAAGAGCATACCATTCAGAATTATATATATACAAAAACTTATGACACTGCTATTAGGACTGGAATCTCTTTGTATTTAGTCATTCTTGGAAAGAGTACGGGTGTAGAGACAAAAGGAGCCTCTAATGAGGCAGACAGGAATGTCTGCTTTTCACTGAAGGGCAGGAATCTGTGATTAATTCAGTTCACAACAATGAAACGGAGGCCACTGAGCATCTGGGAGCTTCATCTGGCATGAACATGGATGACTGCCAATATCCTGCCTCCTACAACTGGGCAGCAAGCGATGGTTGTGTGCTAATAAAAGCTAATCCTCTTAAATCACCCATTATTTTGAGAAACGCGAAAGAAGCTTTGCAGACGTAGTTTAGTAAGCTACGGTAGGAGGTTAGAAGCCAACTCTCCTCTCCTCGAAAAATGAAATATCCTGGGAAATATTGAAAAGGCAGAATATTATATTTCCCTGCATCAGAAATGGAGAAACGTGTGTTTAGGCAGGAAGCAGACTCACTCTTCATAGCCCCCATCTTTGTCAATGGGCCATGGGGAAAAAGGACTGAGATGCTGATACCCTGATTTACCCCCTCTCTGGCCTTTGATCTTGATCTTGTATTCTGATTGGTTGTCAGACTCCCATGGGGCCATGCAAGGACAACTCTCTAGGCTGCGTTTTGAATCCAGGTTTGGTTGAGTTCTCAGATGCCATGTGGTCAGTTGAGTAAAGGGCCAATATTATCATGCTTTAATCCCATTCCCCTGCAGCTGAAGTGGAGAAGTCTTTATTATGTAAAGGGACTAGTTTGGCCTTCTTAATGGCCCATTGATAAAGTGGGGATGGGCAGGAAGCTACAGGCCGCTATTCTGTCTTTTAAAGCGTGTTTCTTTCTTTTCACATCCAGAGAAATATTCTGCCTTTTCAATATTTCCTAGGATAGTTCATTTTTCTGGGAGAGGGCTGGATGATAACTTCCTACAGTGTTTTTACTGCTTGTAAACCACCTAGAGTCACTGTGAGCAAGTAGGCAGCCATATAAATTTCCAAAACAAACAAACAAACAAACAAATACCGTAAATGTAGTATTACAATATGAGGTGATTCAGAGTTGAATGTATACCTGAACTCATCAGCATCACCTTTCCTCCCTAATCCCTTTTTTCACAGGTGAGGTTTTTAAAGTATACGCCCAAGGGCCTGGACAGTCTAATGACAGGAGAGGTTTTTGTAAGCCTTTGTTTTGTAAGCCCTTTTGACTGGAAGGGTGGAGAAAAAAATGAATTCAATAAATCAGCGGAGAGTCATTTTTGATTTGCTTATTCAACAGGTTTCTTCTTATAGCAACTTATAGAGTAGTAACTTTGCCAGTGTTGTCTGAGCAAGCTGGATGAATTTTACTCATTCAGTAATTGTGTCCAGGTGTGTAGGTGTGTGTGTGTGTGTGTGTGTAGATGTAGGCTCTTGGACAAAATGTTACCACATGGAATCCTCCTATTCAGTGGTCTACTCACACATTACTCAGGATAATGCATTCCATCCCTGTTTCATTTCTGTCACTGCCATCCATCGTACCTTTATCAATGCCATCGTTCACCCGACCTGATTTGAACCAAAGGTGCTTTTTCAGGAGGCAACAGGACTTTCTTCTTTTTCCTTCTGAGGATGTTTCGCTTCTCATCCAAGAAGCTTCTTCAGCTCTGACAGCAGTGGTGGGTTACTACCGGTTAGGACCGGTTCAGCCGAACCGGTAGTGGTTTGGCGGCCTGGGTCGCTGGAACCGACACCGAGCCAGGCCTGCCACACCCCTGAACCAGTTCCATGCTGATGGCACCGCCATCTTGTTTTTCAGTTCTGCGCATGCATGGACAGAACTATTTTAATTGCACTGCGCATGCGTGCACAGTGCGCATCAAGCGCTCAGAGCGCCCACAGGAGCAAACTGCCAGTAGTGCCTGCCAGAACCAGCCTCTGTCTAACAGGATAGAGGGGAACTTATATACCATATTTTTTGGAGCATGATGCACCTTTCACACAAACAGACACACCAAAAGAGTGAAAATCTGGGTGCGTCTTATACACTGAATACAGCATTTTTGGCCTCCCAAAACCCCTCCCCTTCACAAAAATGGATGTGCAGAGGGTTTGGGAGGCCTGCAAAGTGCTCCTTGGGACTGGGGGGAGCAAAAACGAGTGAAAAACAGGTCATTTTTGCTCATTTTCCTCCCTCCCCCAGCTTCCACGAATTCTCTACAAGCCTCCCAAAGCCTATGCATGCCCTGGTTTTTTGCAAAAAATTGGCCATTTATTGCTCATTTGGGGGGGGGGTGTCACCAGGAGCACTTTGCAGGCTCTCAAACTCTCTACATTCCCCGTTTTTCACAAAAAATTAGGCGTGCAGAGGGTTTGGGAGGCCGGCAGAGTACAAAAACCTTTAAAAACTTTTTTACCTCTTCCAAATCTTGGTGTGTCTTATACTCCGGTGCATCTTATAGTCTGAAAAATACGCTAAATATAAATCCTTCCATTCCCCACTATGGCAAGAAGGGTCGTAAAATAGAGCAAAACTCAATCAACAAATGTCTCACTTAATGGCAGAAATGCTGGGCTCAATTGGGGTTGTAAGTCACGATCTAGCCTATACTCACTTTTTACTAGTATTGTATACTGCATTTGGAAGAGACAATCTCTTTCTCTTTCTCACTGCTCCCCCATGTGTACATCTGCATTTGTGTTATACAATTCCATCCCCATCACTACTGCACAACAGATCAGCCCTCCCAAAAGAATGCCGGTGCCTGACTTAACCACATTTCTTCAGCTTTGATAAAATCTGAATTCATAATGACAAGGCACAGACATGCAATTTTGATTCCTTTCCAAAATGTGTCATTCTTCTTTCAGATTATGGTGAAATCCAATGTCAGCAGATTTGTTTGCATGTCTATGGAGATTCTCAGTCCTCCAGGTCAGTGGTCTCCAACCTTGGCAACTTTAAGACCTGTGGACTTCAACTCCTAGAGTTCCAACCTTGGCAACTTTAAGACCTGTGGACTTCAACTCCCAGAGTTCCAACCTTGGCAACTTTAAGACTTGTGGACTTCAACTCCCAGAGTTCCAACCTTGGCAACTTTAAGACTTGTGGACTTCAACTCCCAGAGTTCCAACCTTGGCAACTTTAAGACTTGTGGACTTCAACTCCCAGAGTTCCTCAGCCAGCTTTGCTGGCTGAGGAACTCTGGGAGTTGAAGTCCACAGGTCTTAAAGTTGCCAAGGTTGGAGACCACTGCGTCTAGGTCATGGTTATCCCAAGGGTGTTTTTTCAAGAGGCAAGTGGACTTTCTGGTTTTTCTTTGAAGGCATTTCGCTTCTCATCCAAGGAGCTTCTTCGGCTTTGACTGAATGGTGGGGAAATGGAAGGATTTATTGGAAGAATAAAAGAATGGGAGAATCCTTCCATTCCCCACCATCCAGTCACAACCCGAAGAGGCTTCTTGGATGAGAAAACCAGAAAGTCCACTTGCCTCTTGAAAAAGCACCCTTGGGACATTTGCCTGCATGAAGAGGAGAGTCCGAAGGAGAATCCTCGTCAAACGGTTTGTGGGGAAATTAGATCTTAATCATATTAATTAATATGATTAATTGATAATTCATAAGCATGTAGGTTGCAAGGAATCTTCTTCATCTCCTTCCACAGGCAAAGAAAGACTTTTATCTCAAAAAGAAACTCTTGATCTTATTTGAAATATTTTTTTAAATGGATGGAAATAACAGATTAACAGAGTTGGAAGGGACCTTATAGATCATCTAGTTCAACCCCCTTGGTCAAGCAGGAGATCCTATACCATTTCTGACAAATGGCAGTCCAATCTCTTCTTGAAAGCCTCCAGTGATGAAGCTCCCACATCATCCGAAGGCAACTTCTGTTCCAATGGTTGGTTGATCTCACTGTCTGAAAATTCCTCCTTATTTCCAGGTTGAATCTCTCCTTGGTCAGTTTCCATCCATTATTCCTTGTCTGGCCTTCAGTGCTTTGGAAAATAGCTTGACCCCTTCCTCTCTATGCCAGCCCCTCAAATATTGGAAAACTGGTTACTTGGTTTGTTTAGCATGCTAATCCTCAATTTACAACCATTCATTCAGCAACAGTTCAAAGAAACAACGCAACTGAAAAAATGACTTAGGACTGGTCCTGGCACTTATGACTGTTGCAGCATCTCCATGGACACGTGATCAAAACTGAGTTGGTTGGCAACGGGCATCTATTCATCAGAACTTTGGAACTAGGTTGTAAGTATACTCAAGAATGTCTGTTATAACTTGATCAGTCACGAAGTAATCAGTCATAAGTCAAGGACTACCTGTAGTAGCAATAGCAATAGCACTTAGACCTATGTCCCGCTTCACAGTGCTTTACAGCCTTCTCTAAGTGGTTTACAGAGTCAGCATATGCCCCCTAACAATCTGGGTCCTCATTTTATCCACTTCGGAAGGACGGAAGACTGACTTAACCTTGACCCTGGTGAGATTCGAACTGTCAAACTGCTGGCAGCCGGCAGTCATCAGAAGTAGCCTGCAGTACTGAATTCTAACCACTGCACCACCATTGCTCTTTGCCATCATATTTCTGTGATATCTATATTTGTGCAAATCAATAGTTCTATATATTTCTATAAAGAAAACATAGTATGTTTCAGTGGTGGGTTTCAAAATTTTTTGGAACCCACTCTGTGGGTGTGGCCTCCTTTGTGGGAGTGGCTTGCTGGCCATGTGACCTGGTGGGAGTGGCTTGCCAGCCATGTGTTTTTTTTTTCTTTCTTTCTTTCTTTCTTTCTTTCTTTCTTTCTTTCTTTCTTTCTTTCTTCTTTCTCTCTCTCTCTCTCTCTCTCTCTCTCTCTCTCTCTCTCTCTCTCTCTCTCTCTCTCTCTCTCTCTCTCTCTCCCTTCCTTTTGTCTCTCTGTCCCTTTCTTCTTCTTTTTCTTTCATCTCTCTTTCACTCTTTTTCTTTCTTTTTTTATTTATTTCTTCCTTTCTTTCTCTCTGTCAGTGTGAGAGTGTGTGTGTGTGTGTGTCAGTGGTGGGTTTCACCACCTTCTTCTGTAGGTGTGGCCTGCTTTCCGGGTCCACTGGTGGAACCTCTTCTAACCGGTTTGGTAGATTTGACGAACCGGTTCTACCGAATAGGTGCGAACTGGTAGGAACCCACCTCTGGTATGTTTACATACTTCTATAAAGCGAGCATGAACCCAACAGCTGCTTTGCTATCTTGTCCTCATATAAAACAGCCATAGCCTTAGTAAACTTCCATTTATTAAATTATTCCTTCTCCCTGGAGTTTATATTCTGCCTTTCCACCAACAGGGGGTGCTCACGTCACTAGCAATGTGATTTCTGCACATTCTCTAGTCTTTGTTTCCACATGCATGCGGGATTTAGTAGTCTACCCAGTATGTGGATAGTTTATCATTAGCAGATGGTAAATAAATCAACAGATTAGACTTGGTGACTTGACAGCTTGTAAAACTAGCATAGCAGTAAAACAGGCTCAAACAATTCAAAACAATAGAATCAGTAGAGCAGTTCAGATTGGTAGCAACCCATAACTTTGGGCTTGTCCTCATGTCACCTTTTGCAGTATGAATTTGCATTGGTAATTTCCCTTTTTAATACACGTATATCCTTCATCTTATCCCTAATCCATATTCAAGATAGATTAGTGCATCTCAGCCTTGACAATTTTAAGACGGGTGGACTTCAATTCCCAGAACTGGCTGCGTAATTGTGGGAGTTGAGATGAGAAACGCAGACCGAAATTCTCCTTTAGCTGTTCTAGTTTTAAAGGAGTTTCTTCTCCCAACAAAGTTTTTGCTGGGAATACAATCTATGATGCTCCATGGACGCTGTGGTTGATGATTTGCCAGCTAATATGGCTAATCTAGGTGCAGTGGCCACATCTAAGCTCTCGGGTCACAGTTCTGAACAGAACATTTTGGCTTAGGCTCTGTTGGAAGAAATGTCCATCCGGGTTCAGTTCCAAGTGGGGAAAAAGACACTGGAGACATGGAGGCTGCTTGGAAAGATGGTTTATTGATGATGGGCAGGACCAGATGGTTTGAGGTCTTGGGGGGGGGGGAGAAGGGAAGAGATCCTGGGAGTGCCCTAGTTTTATGTCCTCTTTGGGCTTTTGAATTTGAGCTTGTATTCTGATTGGTTGTCAGACTCCCATGGGCAGGGGCAACTCTGTAGGCTGTCCTGAGTCCCAGGCTTGGTTGAGCCTTGCTGGGTGATGATGTAATGAAAGGGCTTTGGGATTCCTATTATGGCTCTGCCTGAAAGAGGTAGATCTTTGTAATGTAGAATAGACTGGCCCAGGCCTTAATAGTTGATTGACAAAGGAGATGGGGAGGATGAGTTTCTGCCTCCCTTTTAGGGAAAATATTCTGCCCTTTTAATATTTCCTAAAATATTTCATTTTTCTAAGAGAGGGCTGGGCGCTAACTTCCTGCAGCTGCAAGAGAGACTGGGCACCTACCTCAATAGGAACAGCTGTGTGATGCCAGGCAAGCCCTTCATAAAATATTTGTCTAAACTTTGCCTTGGGTTTTCTGTATGGTATCAGATGGGGCAGAGGGATACTGGAAAGATTTTGAGGTTCTATTATTACACCTCACAACAATAAAGTGGAGTTCCAGTAGTCTTTGTGGTGTCTGTCTCCTCATCTGACCTACCACATAGGACTGAGGCTCTTGTCTGGCTTTCTCCCTGCCCTGAGTGTCCTGTGTAGGAAGTTATCACCCAGCCCTCTCCCAGAAAAATGAAATATCCTAGGAAATATTGAAAAGGCAGAATATTTCTCTGGATGTGAAAAGAAAGAAACACGTTTTAAAAGACGGAATAGCTCCCTGTAGCTTCCTGCCCATCCCCACTTTGTCAATGGGCCATTAAGGAAGCCAAGCTAGTCCCTCTACATAATAAAGGCTTCTCCACTTCATCTCCAGTGAGATGGGATTAAAGCATGATAATATTGGCCCTTTACTCAACTGACCACATGGCATCTGAGAACTCAACCAAACCTGGATTCAAAACGCAGCCTAGAGAGTTGCCCCTGCATGGCCCTACGGGAGTCTGACAACCAATCAGAATACATTTCTTACACAGGAACAGGAAACAGAGAGGTGGGACTGAACAGGTTATAAAAAGCCTAGCGAGCCCCTCCCTCGGCCCTTCTCTTCTCCTCCACCCAACATTGAAGCATGTGATCACCTTTTCTGTTCAGGAGCTCAAGCCATGTGGTCCTGTCCACCATTAAACCATCTTTCCAAGCAGCCTCCATGTCTCCAGTGTTTTTTCCCCCACTTGGAGCCGAACCGAGAAGGACATTTCTTTCATCAGCTGTAAATTGCATTATTTGAAGTTGAAGTCTACTTCTGGAGAGAAAGAATAATAAGTATATTTTTCGGACACATTCTGGCAAAGGTGATTGCACAGATGGAGCAGAGAAAGACTGGGAAGGACAGCAAGAGAGGAGCCAAAGATCAAAAATTGTCCAATCTCTTCATAAATGCCTCTGGTGATGCCGCACCCATAACTTCTGAAGACAAGCCATTCCAGAGATTAATTGTTCTCACTGTTAGGAAATTTGTCCTTAATTCTTGGTTGCTTCTCTCCTTCCAGTTCAGCCTTGTTTGGCCTAACCTGTAGGGACTACATTCCTTGGTTCTGTGAAGCGGTAATGTTAAAAAAAAGCTTCCGAGGATCGCGTGGCTCAGCTATGAGCCGCGCTATCGTCGGAAGCTTTCTCCCCGCTTTTCTCCCCCGCTTTTTACGAGCGAAACGGCATTGGTGCCTACTGGAACCCACTCCTGATGTAAATGTGTGCGGGCCTATGTACCTTCAGAGGAATTGTTGGTCGCATTGGTTCGGCCCTCCATAACAATCCCAGTTTCTCATGTGGCACCTTGGGAAAATTAATTGCCCACCCTGAGTTCTACACGGACGTCCTTTTAGGGCTAGAGCAAGGGTGTCAAACTCGACTTCATTGAGGGCAGTATCAGGGTTGCGTTTGATCTTGGGAGGTGGGGGGGGGCATGGCCAGGGGGCATGGCCAGCTTGATGTTATTCATGTCGGGGGCGTTTGTGGTGGCTCGAGCAGTCTGCCAGCGAAAATGTGCACGTCCCTTCCTGATCTCCATTTTCTCTGGCAGAGGGTGACAGGAGGCTGTCACAGCGAAAAGCAGAGCCTGGGAGGACTGCGTGCGGCGCTCCTGAGCTCTGTTTTCAGTGGCAGAGGCGCTGCGGGCTGGATCCTTCGGTGCTTCCAGAGTGGTCCCACAGGCCAGATCTAAACACTCTGCTGGCTGAATCTTGCCCACAAGCATTGAGTTTGACACACCCTGAGCTAGATGCTTTATTTTCCTCTCCCCCGGTTAATCAGACGATGCCAGAACAAGTGCTTGCAATTTCACGAGACAATACTTTGTCGTTTTGTTCCTGGTTCACTGGAGTTTCAAAGAAGAGATAAATTAACCTGAATATATATGAAGCTAGAGTTGGGAGATTAAGTAAGACCAAGATGAGGCAAGAATCCACACAATCAGTCAATCAGGAAATATGACTCCCCTCCACCCATTAAAGAACATTTTACAATGTTCTTTATTCCTACCTCTTCATATGGGACTTTAGAGTATGACCCTGAAGAAAGGATCATTCAGGTTTCATAAAAAAGAATCTGCTCTTCTTGTCTTCCTCGGATATCTTCTACTTCATAAATATGTTACAACTACCGTATTAAATATCCAATGCTTTCACCCTATTTTTCTTCTAGGCTGTATAAACAGAGGGATAGAATCAAGATCACGTGAAAGGTTAATACCGTTTTATAATGCCTTGGTAAGGCCACACAGGGAATACTGCATTCAGTTTTGGTTGCCACGATGTAGAAAAGATGTGGAGACTTTAGAAAGGGTGCAGAGAAGAGCAACAAAGAGGATTAGGGGACTGGAGGCTAAAATATATGAAGAACGGTTGCAGGAACTGGGTTGTCTAGTTTAATGAAAAGAAGGACTGGGGGAGACATGATAGCAATGTTCTAATATCTCAGGGGTTGCCACAAAGAAGAGGGAGTCAAACTATTCTCCAAAGTACCTGAAGGCAAGACAAGAAGCAATGGGTGGAAACTAATCAAGGAGAGAAGCAACTTAGAACTAAGGAGAAATTTCCTGACAGTGAGAACAATTAATCAGTGGAACAACTTGCCTCCAGAAGTTGTGAATGCTCCAACACTGGAGGTTTTTAAGAAGATATTGGAATTTGTCAGAAATGGTATAAAGTTTCCTGCCTAAACAGAGGATTGGACTAGAAGACCTCCAAGGTCCCTTCCAACTCTGTATTGTTCTGTTACTGCTGCCCAAGTTTTTTTCAAGATTCCTTTTGTCCTCTTCACCCACCAAGCTCCCTGCGGGGCAACTTGAATTGAAAAAGAAGTGAATGATCCAATGTCACTCCCTGAACTTTCATAAATAAAGGGGAACTTGAGCCAAATCTCTCTGGTCCTCCTCCAACTCTTAATCACAGGGCTCTAGCGGGTTTCCAACTCCTGCCAATTCTGAAAGGTTCAAAATTAGGCTATAAATATTTATTTAATGCATTTTGAAATGTTTTTTTGAGACGTCCACTTTCTATCCAGCTCTGGGTGGCTCCCAGTCAAGAGTTAAAACAACATATAAAACCATATTAGAATGATGAAAACAAAACAGATTAAAGCATTAAAAAAACTAAGCCCTGGAGCCAAGCCGACTTTTAATGTGCAATTATTCAACTGTATCCAGATTGATGGCAGAATGGTTAGAATGCAGTATTACAGGATAACTCTGTCTATAACCTGGAGTTTGGGGGTGAAATCCAGCAGTTTCTGAAAGGTTCGGGAGAACCGGTAGCGCAAATTTTGAGTAGATCATAGAATCGACAAATGCCAGCTCTGGCTGGCCCCCAAGTGGGGAGAGTATGAAGATTTTGCAGTATCCTTCCCCTGCCATGCCCACCAAACCATGCCCACCATATCACGCCCACCCAGCCACCCCCACAGAACCAGTAGTAACAAAAAAAAAAGAATTTCATCACTGTTGGAGTTCGATCCTGACTGGCTGTCTGGGTTCCAAGTAACACCCCCAACGAAATAAGACTTTGAGGCTTAAAGTTCCTCAAAATTCCATTTTATTAGAGATGTCATATTGGCACATCTGGGAAAACCAGAATCTGAAAGTTTCCAGGTTTTCCCCACCCAAGTGAAAGTCTCAGACTCTGCCCAGCACCTACCTGTCCATCACATGGCCCAATCAGGTACCATCCCAACTGGAGATGCCTCCCAGTCACACCCCTCCAGATGCAGGGCAAGATGTCCTTGGCTCTTTGAGAACGGAATGTTATTATGAATATATATATATATCTCCCATACTCCATATAATCCTCCGCCTCCTCCCATTTTCCCACAGCATTGAATGTGGCAGGCCTGAGGGCCCAAAGCAAAAGATGGCTTACAGGCCTTACTCACTCTTCCATTCTTTCAAGGATGAGGACCCAGAGTTTTGTGGGCAATATACTGACATTTTTAAATGGGTCAGAGAGAGTGCCAAAAATCACTATGGAGTAGTATATAAGTTTAAGTGCAATTACCGTATTTTGCAGAATATAAGGAGCATCTTTTTACCTCAAAAAGTGGGTGAAAATCTGGGTGCGTCTTATACACTGAATACAGCATTTTTGGCCTCACGACACCCCGCCCCCTTCACCAAAATGTCTGTGCATAGCCTTTGGGAGGCTTTCCTGGAGGCTGGGGAGGGCAAAAATGAGGAAAAAATGGCCCATCTGTTTGCTCGTCCCCCCCCCCGGTTCCCCAGGAGCACTCTATAAGCCTCCTAAAGGTTATGCATGCATGTCCTTTTTTTGATGAAAAAAATGGGCCTGTTTTCATGAAAAACAGGCCATTTTTACGAGGTCTGCAGAGTGCAAAAACCTTTTTTTAAAAAAATTGCCTCTTCAAAATCTTGGTGAGTCTTATACTCCGAAAAATACGTCCTTCCCATGCCATGCCCACCAAACCATGCCCACCACATCACGCCCACCTCCATGTCTCCAGTGTCTTTTTCCCCACTTGGAGCTGAACCCAGAAGGACATTTCTTTCAACACACCCTTTGCCCGGTGATCAAGAAGTTCACGGCTGCATAAAAATGATGTTGTTTCCAAAAGTCTTAATAATGCTTGCAACTTAGCACTAATTGTGAGAGGGATCGTGGGATTCCAGTAGACAATCATTTTAATATGAGCTAGCAGTGGCTGCAGCTGCCAAGAAAGACAATGCAAATTTAGGTTGCATCAACTGAGGGATAGAATCAAGAACACATATGAGATGTTAGTACTGCTTTATAAGGCCTTGGTAAGCCTCATTTGGAATACTGCATCCAGTTTGGGTCACCACAGCATTAAAAAAAAGATGTTGAGAATCTGAAAAACTGAAAGGACAACAAAGATGATTAGGGGGCTGGAAGCTAAAACATAGGAAGAACGGTTGCAGGAATTGGGTAAGGCTAGTCTAGAAAAAGAAGGACTGGGATGGACATAATACCATGTTCCCCCAAAAGTAAGATCCACCCGAAAACAAACCGTAGCCTGATATTTTGGGATGGGCCCAGAGATGGGTTCCTACCAGTTCGCACCTATTCGGTAGAACCAGTTCATCAAATCTACCGAACCGGTTAGAAGAGGTTCCACCAGTGGACCCGGAAAGCAGGCTACACCTACAGAAGAGGTTCCAAAATTTTTTGAAACCCACCACGGGTCCTTGGATATGATTATCCTACACTATCATGCTCATATTTATAAAACTCAGTGCCTCTGTGAAAGTAAGGATGACTACTGCATTTGTGGTGCAATCAGAACATTGTGTGTGTTGAAGTTGTTTTAACGCAACACAAAGATGCCTTTTAAAAAAACAAGTTTACATCCTATTCATATGCATGCCAGTGCTGTGTGTGAGGTAATTTAAGGTGGTTCTGACAAGTGTCGTCGGTATCTTCATATCCAGTCACATGGGCAGCAAGCCACTCCCACAAAGGAGGTCACACCCACAGAGCAGGTTTGAACAATTTTTGAAACCCACCACTGGATGGGCCTAATATAAGCCCTACCCCAAAAGTAAGCTCAGGGGATGGATGTGACCCACCACCCCTTGGCACAGCACAAAGAGGCAGGCAAGCCTAAAGTTAGAGTTAAATCCTAAAGTTAAAGCATCAGAGAGGACAAAGGATGAAAGAGTAAATATATGGACTGACTCTAAATACGTCTTTCTCACTTTGCGTGTTCATGCTGCTGTCTACAGAGAAAGAGGTCTTTTAACGGCCTCAGGGAAGGAAATCAAACACCCCTTCCTAATTGAAAGGCTGATAGCTGCAGTAAAAATGCCAAAAAAAGTCTCTGTTATGCATCGTAAAGGCCATCAGAAGGGACAAGATGAAATAGCCAGAGGGAATAGGGCAGCTGATAAAGAAGCGAGATATATCAGTTTACGTAGCGCTAGAAATGCCAAAAGAACTCAGCCCTAGAAACTCCAAGCGACTGTAGACTTGAACGGACTAAAAAAGGGAGAATGGTATGTACTTCCAGACGGAAGAATCTTTGTACCCGCTAATATTGCCTGGCAAGTGGTGAAGGAGTCCCATTCAACAACGCACATGGGGAAAACTGCATTAGCTGAGACGCTTCAATGTATAGCGTACATCGATCGCCTTCACTCTCTATGTGCTCATGCCAGTGAAAGATGTAACACATGTGCCCAAGTTAACTCAAGGCAAGGACCTAGACTTCCCCCTGGGAGCCAACCTAAAGGGTATTACCCCATGGATTCATTAGTTGTTGACTTCACAGATATGCCCAAGGGTGGACTCTATAAAGCTATTTGGTCATGGTGTGCAATTACACTGGGTGGCCTTTCCCCACAAAGACAAAGCAAGCCCGTGAAGTAGCTAGAATCCTACTTAAAGACATCGTGCTCCGATATGGAATTCCTTCATTCATATCATCAGATAACGGGCCAGAGTTTGTGCATCAAGTAACCCAAAAGCTAGCAAAATCTTTAGGGACCCAATGGAGGCGCCACTGTTCTCTGCATCCCCAGAGCGCTGGCTGCTCAGAACGCGCGCACCGCGCTATTAAGGAGAAGATAACTAAGGTGTGTCTCAAAACCCACCTTAAATGGGTTGACACCTTACCTTTAGCCCTTTGGTCTGTAAGATGTACTCCACGTAAAGGACTCAAACTGTCCCCTTTTGAAATGATATTTGGACGACCACTAATAATAAGTTCTAATTTGAAAAATCACGTAGGGGACCTGGGACAGCTGGGAGGGCCTCATGGGTAAATCAAATGGTGGGAGAATTAAATAAGCAAGTACAAGAAATCCAATAGTATTGTGTTTCCCTTACCCCACCATTTTTAACAAATTCCAGTCATAATATTCAGGTGGGGGACAGAGTGTGGGTAAAACACTGGAAAGGGGAGAACTTGAAACCTAGATGGAAGGGCCCGTATACTGTAGTTATGTGTTCTCCACTTGCAGTAAATGTTTTAGAATCCAAGTCTTGGATTCATTGGACCCGCATTAAACCAGCCGCTGAAGAATACTGGGAGGCTGACTCAGATGAATCCCATCCCTTAGTAATACGTTTAAAGAAACGCCACCTATAAGCTTTCCTACCGGCAACGGGAAGCTCTTACTGGGCAGAAAAAGCCCTACTGGAATCACAACCGGAAGCTGGTTTCTCGAGGTAAGGCTGAAGAATTGAAGGAAGGAAAACAACGTTCCAACTTATCAGTTGCAAGATGAATTAGAGAATTTAAGCACCTATCAGAATATGGCGGTGCAAGCTTTTATAACTGTAGCCACTATATCTTTTATTTTTGTGAGTTTGATTATCCTTATTATAATTTGTTGTGTGTTTCTAGCAAATAAGATTTGGTCTTGTGGAGAACCAGCAGCCGATGCTGTAACCCGCCAAACCACATATAATCCTTTACCCTCTCCCTGATGTGATGAATCTATAGGCAAAAGGGAATTGTGTAAAAGAAACTCTTGTGTAATGAATAATTATGAATTGTTTGTGGCTTTGGCTGTTGTTGGCAAAAGGCAGGCTAAGTGATACCTTCCTCACTATTAACTCCCCATGTTGCGAAAATACCCAAGAAACTCCCTTAGCTCTTGAAGAAGGATCCGAGGATGTCAAAAATTCCGGAGAACAAGATAAAAACCCGTTACAGGGTGGGGAACTGGTCCCGTCAGCGGCGGATTATGTATGCTTGGGGATGAAACCGCAAGCCAATTCCAACACTTCCAGCCAACTATTTGGCAAACCCTGTAAGAAAAAGAGCAAAGCCTAAGGAAAACGGACCCCTGCAATCAGGGGTGGGTTTCTCGCCCGTTCCAACCGGTTCGGTTGGAACGAGGCCGGCGTCGTCGCCGCGCACGTGTGCATGCGTGCGGCGCACGCATGCGTACTAGCGTCTGTGCGATGCTCCAGCTGCTCCTGGAGGATCACGCAGGTGCTGTATGCGTCCTGCGCATGCGTGGAAGTGCAGAATTCATCAAAACCGGGTAAGGAGTGGGCGCGCGCGCAGGCGTGGGGGGGGGGCTTTGCCGTTCCCGGAAGTTACTTACTTCCGGGTTCGGTGACCAACCGGTTCGCAGGGACCGCCGCGAACCGGTTGAAACCCAGCCCTGCCTGCAATAGTTAAGACAAGGGGATTACATGTTAAGAGTGTTGGAATTAGGACAAAGCTTAATCAATCAGTTTGACCCTGCCCTGGGTCAGAAATGCTGTTTGTGTTTGTCTGCTGGACCCTCATCTTATCATGCAGTGCCAGTGGAGTCAGAACTCTGGGAAAAGACCAGAGCTACGATAGTTTTTGACAAGGGAGGTAGATGGGGAACTAGAACGGCAGAGGCCCAGCTACGTGGCGATCTGTATGACGCCCTTAAAAGACTGGGGATGAGCCATCTCCCCATCGTTGGGGCCCATAGCAGTTGGTGTAGAAGTTATAGGGTCACCCTCCTTGTGCATCAAACGATATCAGGAGCCTGGCATTCCTGTGGGGGTCACTATCAGAGGAACAATGCCCATCTGAAATGTACCTTGCCCCCAGGAAAACCCTTGTAGACGTAAAATTGACTCGCAGCATGTCTCCCTCTGCTCACAAGATCTTCCAACAGAAAGTCACTTTCTCGCTCCCACCTCCTATTGTTTTTAACCGATGGGAGAGGAATCTGACCACTGGAAGCTGCCCAAGGCCATTCCAACCACCCCAACTACCCATTTGGCTCTCAATACAGTCCACTACGGGAGTCTGGTGCAGTGGTTAGAGTGCAGCACTGCTGGTTACTTCAGCTGACTGCAGTTCAGCAATTCGGCTGTTCAAATCTCACCGGCTCAAGGTTGACTCAGCCTTCCATCCTTCCGAGGTGGGTAAAATGAGGACCCGGATTGTTGGGGGCAATATGCTGACTCTGTAAACCGCTTAGAGAGGGCTGAAAGCCCTATGAAGCGGTATATAAGTCTAACTGCTATTGCTATTGCTACTTTCCCCCTGGAAACGCCAGTTCCCAATATCTCTTTGAAGGTCCAGTCCTCAGGAATAAGCTAATGGACCCTAATCAAGAAGTTCCATTACAGCCCCTGACTGATATGTTCCTAGCAGGAACTTTACAAGTCTGGACTAATGAAAGGAACCTCCGAGCCCATGCCTTCTCCATGAACATCGGCGTATGTGTAGGAGAAAATGGAGTTTTCTTTCTATGTGGGAGAAATGCCTATCTGTGCTTGCCCACTAATTGGACTGGCACATGCACCCAAGTATACCTCCTCCCCAAAATGGGGGTAGTAAGTGGGGAACAGGCCCTCCCTGTACCCCTCATGGGACATGTCCAGAAAAGAGTGCCACTCCTAATTCCATTATTAGCAATCTTGGGAATAGGGACTGCAGTTGGAACGGGTGTAGGTGGAATGACCCATTCCATTACACAGTTCAGGCAACTGTCGGAAGAATTCAGAGAAAGCCTGAACAAAATTGCTGGTACCTTGGTTGAAGTACAGGACCAAATAGATTCCTTAGCAACCATCGCGTTACAGAACCGGCGGGCCATCGATCTTTTAACTGCTGAAAAGGGTGGGCTATGTGTATTCCTGGGAAAAGATTGTTGCTTCTATATGAATAAATCAGGAGCAGTCCGGGAGGTGATCCAAGAACTATGAGACCGAGCTTCCTCTATTGGTCAAAAAGTATGAGGAACAGATGTGTGGTTCTCTTGGCTACCAGGAACAGGTTGGATTAATTAAATGCTATTTCTTTTATTATGTGGAACTGCAAGTTTAGTGTTCCTCCATTGCATAATATCCTTGTTTAAACAGTTTGTTATGAGGTCTGTAAAAGAAATATGGGCTGAAAAGGAGTTAATAATTAATGGAAAGCCTAATCCCACATACCCTCAAGGAAGATGAAGCTTCAGATACTAGCTCCTATATTCAAATTGCACTCTTAGAAGTAGAGAAAGTGATTCCGGAAGATAAGCCCTAAGATATGTTTTGCTTGTATGCTTGCCTTTTTTTTTTGAGACTTTTTTTTATTGTTTTAGTTAAACAAAAAAACAAAAAAAAATCAACTTTCATTACATCTTGTTGAAAGCGGTTCCACCACAAAACCGCGGTAGACTAAAGCACGCTTGACGAAAGCGCGTACCTGACGTCATCACAGCACGACGAAAACATCATGCTGTGAGCGGTAAAGTTAAAATTAACGCGAAAACCTTACCCTAACCCCCCCAAACCTAACCCTTAACCTAACCCTAAACCTAACCCTAAACCTAACCCTTAACCTAACGCTAAACCTAACGCTAACCCTTAACCTAACCCTAAACCTAACCCTAACGCTTAACGTAACCCTAAACCTAACCCTAACCCTTAACCTAACCCTAACCCTAACCCTAACCCTTACCTTTACGTGAATCGGCTTGCTTTAAAAGCGCTTTTTAAAGCGCCCTTTTTTCTCCGTGGTCGTATTTGTCGTGCTGCTGATGACGTCAGGTACGCGCTTTAATCAGGCGCGCTTTAGTGGACCGCGGTTTTGTCGTGCCACGGTTGAAAGCGTATCAATTGGTTACAAATATATTCTGTGCGTTTCTTCCACAATCCTTACATATGCTTCATTCAAATCAGGTTGTACATTTTAAGTCAAGAAAGAAAAATTATGTATTTTACTATCCCTGTACCATAAATCTCATTTAGTTGCCATTGTTTAAACATGTTTTTATCTAGAATCATTTATATTAGAAGACACAACCACCTACTGGCATTTATTTGCAATTTCAATAAATCTCCAATAACATTGCACCTTTATAACATATTCTAAAATTAATTCGGTTAAGTAAGATATCTAAGCATTCCCCCACCGTAACACACCTGTATGTATCATTAAATATTGTCCATTAACATTTCATTGTAAATAACTAAAGGTTATTTACTGTTTATCTCACCTCTCCTCTCCAGGCTCACACAATATTATAACTTTATAGCCATCTTTAAACAATGATTTATTAATAAGATTTATAGGACTTTTCCCTCAATCCCAAATTAGTTAATTACGTGCTAAGAGAATAAACATTAGACATCTAAGAGATATTAACATTTCTACTTGACAATCACTGAAAATATACATTAGCATTTCTATGGCCTGGTTATTTATCCTAACTAGGGTTATTATTTCTCTATTAGTATCATAGTAAATTTATGTTAATGGATAAACATTCAATGGTAATCTAAAACAGTCTATAAGGTACTAAAATCTCTACTTAATAATCATCAAAAATTAACTAGATTTTTTTGATGATGAAGGTTGTTCAGAATTTGCAATGTTAGCTATTTCGCTAACTTTCTGAACCTGGCTGCCAAATAAACTTCTCCTGTATCCTGAGAAGTCTAAAGCCTGTCATTTTCTGCAACAATCTGGGGGTCAACCTATTCTCCAAAGCACCTGAAGGCCAGACACTCGGCACCAAAAAGATTAGCCATCATTGGTATAGAATCTTCTGCTTGACAGATAATTGGACTAGATAAATAATGGACTTCTACTCTCTTCTACCTTCTTGCAAGCTTGGAGAAAGGCTGGTAACAGAAGTTGTTGTTACTCGTGAAGTGTCTGACCCATTGTTATCTCATGGCCTTCCTGTCCTCTGCCATCCACTGGAGTCCATTTAAGCTCACTGCTTCAGTGACTCCATCCAGCCACCTCTTTCTCCACCGTCCCCTTCTTCTTTTGCCCTCCATCTTTCCTAGCATTAGGCTCTTCTCCAGTGAGTCCTTGGTGGCCAAAGTATTTGAGTTTCATCTTCAGGATCTGGCCTTCTAAAGAGCAATCAGGGTTGATCTCCTCTAGGACTGACCGGTTTGATCGCCTTGCAGCCCAAGGGACTTGCAGGAGTCTGGTAACAGAAGTAGGGTGGGTAGAACTAATATGGAATTTAGGAAAATGAACAGAAAAGCCAACTGCTGGGAGTGAAATGGTTGCAACAAACACTGGTTCATGACCAAGAGAAGTGTGAATAATGACTTCCATTATTCCTTAAATATTCCTGTGTGTGATCCCACTCTTTGGGATTCTGTCAAGGCAGTTTAACTGGCAAACCAAAGATGAGAATCACACATTTTAGATAAATATATGGTAACATGAGGGTATAAAAACAAAAATCTTGAAATCTTTTAAGAGTAAACTCTCAGGAGGTTACTTAACACAAAATTTATTTCAAACACCTCTTCCTCGTGGCTCTCACCTGTGTTGTGTCACCTCTTCTCCTGTAAATTAAAGGCCTTCTCTACCTCCTTCTCACCATTTATCGTATTTATTTATCTGACTCCCAGGTTGCAAAGAATTGCAGATTTTGCACACCTTGAAGCTGAGATAAGCTTTTATCAGTTAGGAAGGGAAATACAGCCTTCATATTGCCTAGGTATTAATTATGAATTAACTATGAATTAAGGTTGTTTGATTCATCAGCTGGGAATGAGAAGAAGAGCGTAGCTTAGAATCAGAGGATTGGACCCAGTGGTGGGATTCAGCCAGTTCGCACCTATTCGGGAGAACCGGTTGGTAACTTTCTAAGTAGTTCGGAGAACCGGTTGTTGGAAGAAATCTCCTTTTGTTTTTTTTCCACTTTACAGGGCTAATCCTGTAAGGAAGGCAGGAAGGAAACATTCTGGTGTTGTTTCTAGCCTAATCTTTATTGACCTGCTTACAGAAACTGCCTCTCCGGTTAACCCTTATTACATTGTAACAGCTAAGGCGAAGCGTCCATTGACCTGAATGATCTTGAGTTGGCCACGCCCACCCAGTCACATGACCACCAAGCCCCACCTACCCAGATGGTCATTAGGGCAGAGAACCGGTTGTTAAATTATTTGAATCCCACCATTGATTGGACCTGTCAAATCATAATGGCTCTGTACAATCTCACAAGCAGGGAGAGGGCTGAAGAAGTGAGGGTGGCCATGCTTTGTGCTAAACTAGAACATGATTTGTTTGCTTTGGCAAAACAATTGAGATTTGACTCAATAAGCCAGTTACTGTACTACAACCCTACTTACATAGTTACTGCTGGGAAAATAATTATCCAGGGACTTACACAATTCTTTGAGTGGCAAGAGGTATGAGTTATTCATGTCAGAGCCTGCGGAGTATGATAAAAGAGATTGAGCTTGACTATTTATAAATTGTTGGCTTTTCTTGGGGCATTCTCTGAACTTGCTTGATTTTCTGAACATGCTTCATTGCCAGAGTGAGTAATATAACTCAGGAGAAACATTTTGCATGTTTGCACTGTTCCAGTATCTCAGGGGCTGCCACAAAGAAGAGGGAGTCAAGCTGTTCTCCAAGCATCTGAGGCAGGATAAGAAGCAATGGGTGGAGACTAATCAAGGAGAGAAGCAACTTAGAACTCAAGAGAAATTTCCTGACAGAACAATTAATCAGTGGAACAACTTGCCTCCAGAAGTTGTGAATGCTCCAAAAATGGAAGTTTTTCAGAAGATGTTGGATAACCATTTGCCTGAAGTGGTGTAGGGTTTCCTGCCTAAGTAGGGGGTTGGAATAGAAGACCTCTAAGGTCCCTTCCAACTCTTGCTATTCTGTATTCTAAATCCAAGACGGGATTGCATAAGAATGACATGGGACTCAGCTGCTTGAAGATTTTGAGAGCACAGAAACAGTTTATTTGAGAGCACAGAAACAGCACTGGAGGTAGCTTACAAGTTGGCTGGTAATATTTATAGTAGAGGTGGTCCTTTGTGAAGTTTGTGCGAATGTGCCCTGTGCAGTGTTTAACTTGGGTTAACTTGCAGCTCCAGTGGGAAAACATTTGGAGCCGAGGTGGCGCAGTGTTAAATGCAGCACTGCAGGCTACTTCAGCTGACTGCAGTTCTGCAGTTCGGCTGTTCAAATCTCACCGGCTCAGGCTTGACTCAGCCTTCCATCCTTCCGAGGTGGGTAAAATGAGGACCCGGATTGTTGGGGGCAATAGGCTGACTCTGTAAACCGCTTAGAGAGGGCTGAAAGCCCTATGAAGCGGTATATAAGTCTAACTGCTATTGCTATTGCTATTTTATTGTCCAAATATGAATGCAAAGGATAGAAAACTGGCATTTCTTTACTTCAGAAACAGAGGAATGTGGGATGAAGTGATATCGTCCGTCAAATGCATGATGGCTTAGCACATGTCTACATTTTTTTCTACCTTTATGATTTCGTAGCCGGAAAACAGGTGATGTTCCAACCATCCTTGCAGTTGATTTATTGCTCCTTGCTTTGGGTGGAGCACTGTTCTCAAGAGATTTCTTTAGGTGAAGATGACTTGTTTGGGTTTCTACCAAAATCCTTACAACCACATTTAGGCAAAGTATTTCTGTTTTGTGCTCTGCAACTTGCCTGTTTAAAAGTGTTTTCTGAGAAAAGAAACATGGTTTTATAATAATGGCCTTAACAGATGCACCTTGTTAAGACTGCTACACTTTGGTAGGTTTATTGAGTTACTCACAATAGTGAATGTGTCCGAAAACACTTGTCTTCCATTCCTTCATTCTGGAATGATCTGTCGGGTGATTAGTAGAGGTTTCTGGATGAACATTTGTAAAGACATGACAAGGACATATTTGCACAATGATAGCACAGCTATCTGGTATTCAGGCTAATATTTGTATGTCTTGCTTCCGTATCTTTTTTGGCCTGCCATTCCAATTTAGTTTTCCTTCAGAGGGTGTTTTCTATTCTTAACAATTTCAACATGTTGCTCCCAACATGGCGGTCACTTCTTGTTCTGACCGAGGCTTCCCGAGCATGAAGCAAAGTCCTTGTCCCGACAAAAAAACCCTTTTATTAATTTACTGGGAATTCTGCTCATTCACATCCAGCAACGTCTTTTGAGGGAGGATTTACAGTCACAGACCTTATCTGGCTTGAAGATCTGACAGGCTGTTATCTGCAAAACTTGGCAAGGAGTCTCAGAGAGCCACAAACCAATGAAGCAAACTAATTGTCTCTTGCAAACTTCACTCCTGTTTCGCTCTTCTTTTATTTCCTCTGGGAGAGGCCATTCATCGTCCATCTGTGGCCATACTCCCAAGTCAACCCCTGTTCTTTAGCTGTTCCCTTCGTCTGGCAACTCTACGCATGCACACACTGGGAACAGGCTCCAGCTGTTCATCTGCCTCACTGATGTCTGACACTGAAGGTAGCTGATAACTGACATATGGCTCTGGCCCCCTCTCTGCTTCTGACACAGAGCCCTCAACAGAGCCTTCCCCAGACTCCAAGATTGGCCCATCTTCCTCCCCAACCTCCTCACTGTCCGAATCTGCTGCCAGCTCCCTTGGCCACTGGTGAGCCACAACACTACTTCTGAGATATTGTGCCAATTAATTTCCTTAAAACACACATGAGATCAAATAAGTAAAGCAAACATGAAACAAGATCACACAGAATTTAGAGATCTTCAGTTTTCTTTCAGAAAATACTTTAAAAAGACCCCAATGAGTTTGAAGTTACGTTTACGTCTTCTTTATTGTGAGGAAGAAATAAACTCACACCAGTATATGATATGTTAATATAGATTTTTGTGAAGAATAGAGCTTTTGCAGTTTGCATAAGGAATATAAAACCATGATATTAGAAATGTGATTGCACATGACTTAACGTTTGAAAAGCTTTGATACTTTGAGTCATTCTTGTTTCTTGACATCAAATCCGACACTCAGAAACTTTTCCAAAGCCACCATAGCACGCTCTGGAAGAATTCTGGGGGGGAAAAAACAAGAAAATTAAATAAAGATCTCAACATCTATCTTCAATGCAAGACGTTGATGTAATTGCTTGGGTTTTCCCCCCCCGATATGCTGCAACATGTATTTTAAATCTAATTGTCAGTGCAGAAATTCAGCCCTTAAGCACTCTGCATACGTACGTCTCCATCACAGGGAACATTGCAAGAGGAGATGGGATCACGATCTTCTTTTGATTGCAGAGTATCCCATCCACAAGCCTCTTTGCAACTGCCTCAGGTTTCAAAACAGGTATTACCCTGCAATTTATAATTGTTAATGTTATTAATGGTGAGCTATTAATTCATTATATTTTAAAAGAAGTGACTGGGCTGCCAGGGGTTCGGAAGGGTTTGGGAAAACTAACTAAGATTCTGTCCAATTCGGAGAACCCCCAAATCCCATTCCTGGCTGGCCCCGCCCCGCCCATCTCTCCCCTCCCAGGAGTCTCCACGCAGCCCATTTTGGATGTAGATAAGTGCAGGGATATGCGCGGAGACTCGGGGAGGGCGAAAAAAAAAGGCTACCAGAAGTTCGGGAAGGCCAGAAATAGGCCTGTTTTCGGCCTTCTAGAAGCTCGAGAAAAGTCTCGGGAGTCTCGGGAGGGCAAAAACTCCCACCATCGTGGTGCAGGAGGCCAACTGGGCCACGCCTACCATGGCCACGCCCTACCAAGCAACCGGGCAGAGAACCCCTTACTAAAATGTTTGAAGCCCACCCCTGACTACAGTTATCAGAGATATTGATTCTATCTGCTCAAATATGGTGGTGACAAACCAGGGGTGGGTTCCTGCCAGTTCTAACCTCTTCCATAGAAGAGGTTCCACAAATCTACAGTGCCATTTAGAACCGGTTCCAGCTCCCTCCCCCTGCCCGTCTGCACATCATCAAGATGAAGAGCGAGAGGAGGAATTCTGGGAGTTGAAGTCCACAAGTCTTAAAGCTGTCAAGTTTGAACACCCCTGGGTTTTTTTTTTCTAAAGGTTTAGGGGTTTAAGGGTCTTGTCACTTGACAGCTTTAAGACTTGCGTGCTTCAAATGCCAGGGTTTCTGAGCCAGCATTTGGTTGCTAAGCAAGAGCGTTGTTAAGTGAGTTTCACCACATTTTACAAGTTGGCCATGCCCACCAAGTCACATGGCTGGCAAGTCACTCCCACCCAGTCACATGGCCGGCAAGCCACTCCCACAAAGCAGGCCGCACCTACAGAAGAGGTTCTAAATTTTTTTGGAACCTACCACTGTGACAAAACCATGATCTCAAAGATGCAGGAACACTAGTTCCTGTTTTGCAGCCACCACGATAACTTATCTTTTTTTATAGGAATATTTTTGGCCTTGAAAGCTACACTTGATCTTAGCCAAAAGGCCTTGAAAGCATTTATGAAAGAGGGCGGGGGGGGAGGGGGAGGGAGAGAGAATGGCAGTCCAGCATCTGGTTCAGAAGTCTGCATATATTGTCCAGAAAAATAAAGTTGCAAGATGGAGGGAAGAAGCTTCTGGCCATGGTGAGGGAAAGGTTCATCAACTTTCCTGTGGTCCCTGAGGTTTTGACCTAGCTACTCTTTCCCATGGCAGCCATTTTGGGAGAAACGCCCAAAATATGCTGTCCAGATTCTGTTGGTTTCAAATGATTAGCAATGTGCATCTAAGCCAGTGTTTCTCAACCTTGGCAACTGGACGTCTGGATTTCAACTCCCAGAATTCCGCAACCAGCATGTTGAACTTGACCTCCACATGTCTTAATGTCTCTCAACAGTTCCAAGAAGGTGCCACACCCATTTGCACCACTCAGGTGACCCTGATGACACAGATAAACCTCCAGAGGGCCTTAAGGGTTCTCTAAAAGGAATGCAAATGGCAAGCTGTCTGCAAGGAGTATAAATCCTTCCATTCCCCACCATCCAATCAGAGCTGAAGAAGCTTCTTGGATGAGAAGCGAAATGTCTTCAGAGAAAAACTAGAAAGTCCAACTACTTCTTGAAAAAGCACCTTTGGGACAACCATGACTTGGAGGATCGAGAATTTCCTCAGACACATGTCTTGCCAAGATTGGGGAACTGTTCTGCTAACTAGACCCATCTTGCCTCTTACCTTGACTTTGGGTTTTCTACAAGCCCCGTGTTTACAAAAAATGGACACACGCAGGTAGTCTTGATCCCATCTTTTCCCAAAGCAGATAATTCTTTGGTAAAGCCATTGTGAAACCCGATGACAGCAAACTTGCTGGAGCTAAACAGGAGAGGAAAATTAGGGGAGAAAAGAACCTTAATCTTTCTATTAAAGCAGTTAAAACCAATTCAAAACTGTAACGACCAAAAGACAGGAAAGAATGCAATTAAAACTATACAGGCCCTTCATGGGCTGCCCAGGCCCAATATTCTGAGGGTTTTCCAGAAAGCTGGCAGAATTGGGGCCAATCTCACCTGATATTCCAAAGTAGGGTGTCAAACTCGATTTCATTGAGAGTCACATCAGGTTTGTGTTTGACCTTGAGTTGGTGTAGTTGGGGGGCATGGCTAGCTCGACGTCACTCGTGTCGGGGATGCCTATGGTGGCCCGAGCACTTGCCCAGCAAAAACAGGCTCCCGAGTTCTGTTTTGTGCTGCGATTGGAGCACAAGTAGGGTGTCAAACTCGATTTCATTGAGGGTCACAGCAGGGTTGTGTTTGACCTTGAGCTGGGGTAATTGGGGGGCATGGCCAGCTTGACGTCACTCGTATCGGGGATGACTATGGTGGCCCGAGCACTTGCCCAGCAAAAACAGGCTCCCGAGTTCTGTTTTGTGCTGCGATTGGAGCACAAGTAGGGTGTCAAACTCAATTTCATTGAGGGTCACATCAGGGTTGTGTTTGACCGTGAGTTGGTGTAGTTGGGGGGCATGGCCAGCTCGACGTCACTCGTGTCGCGGATGACTATGGTGGCCTGAGCACTTGCCCAGCAAAAACGGGCTCCCGAGCTCTGTTTTGTGCTGCGATTGCTTCCTGCAACCTCTTCCAGCGAAAACAGAGCTTGGGGGGGGGGGGCTCCCATAACCCTCTCGAGGTCCATTTTTGCTGGCAGATGCTGATCCTTTGCTGTTTCCAGGGCGGCCCCGTGGGCCAGATCTAAGAACCCCATGGGCTGGATCCGCCCTCCACCCCCAGGTCTTGAGTTTGACACCCCTGCTCCAAGGGGTGGGTTCCCCACCAACTGAAACTCTGTGGCTTATGGGACCAGAAACATGCTGTCCTTCCTGCTGGACTTGGTCCCATGCAATGTAGAACTCTAGGTCCTGGAAGTCTGGCTTGATCTGTGCCTGATATGCAGAGAGGGAACGTATAACCACCATCATGGACTTAGGCAAATGCAATAATCCCTTCAAGAGGCTTATAAACAAGCTTACAAAGTGAAGCAACATAATATTGACCAGAGTTTTATGCAACTCTGATCTGATGGCTTTCTTTTCTCATGAATGTCAGCAGTAAAAGAAAATATATGTAGCTCTGGGTTGAACTGTGGAGTCCTTGGTGCTCCCTGAGCTTGGCTGTTTTCTTGAAGATAGCAATAGCACTTAGACTTATATACCGCTTCACATTGCTTTTACAGCCCCCTCTAAGTGTTTTATAGAGTTAGCCTATTGCCCGCAACAATCTGGGTCCTCATTTTACCGACCTCAGAAAGATGGAAGTTAACCTCAAGCCGGGAAGAATTGAAGTATCGAAGAATTGAAGTATCGAACTGCTGGCAGCGGGCAGTCAGCCGAAGTAGCCTGCAGTACTGCATTCTGACGGCTGCCCCACCACGGCTCTTATTAAGATGTTTCATTACCCAGCTAGGTAATTTCTTCAGTGCTAGAAGGGTGTGGGGTTTAATCTCTGTTTATAATCTACAGGTAGTCCTCAACGTATGATCGCAATGGAGCCCAGAATTTATGCTGCTAAGTGAGACATTTGCCAAGTGAGTTTTGCCCCATTTTACAAATTTTCTTGACACGTTTGTTAAGTGAATTGCTGCAGTTGTTAAATGAGTAACACGGTTGCTGAATGAATCTGGTTTGCCCATTGACTTGGCTTGTCAGACGTTCGCAAAGGGGATCACCTGACCTCAAGACACCGCAACTGTCATAAACGTGAGTCAATTATCAAGCATCCGAATGTAAATCACATGACCATGGGGATACTTTCTATCTTGTCTTGTAATGCTGAGCATGTCCCTTTTTTTAAATACCCCATATAAATACCCCCATACTAGAATCCTGCTTTATTGGTCTGCTATTATGCCAGCATTTCTTGCATGTCAGAGGGAGGTCAGTACAATTTGCTCCCAATTCTATTCTCTGAACTAGCATTGACCCCAAAATGGTGCAAAAGAGCCATATGAATATTGACACTGTTCCTAAAAAATTTTTTTTTCTTTCCCTTAAGGGCATTTTTCTTCCAAAACAAACTACTGTATTTTTCGGAGTATGACACACCTTTTTCCCTCAAAAAAGAGGCTGGAAATCTGGGTGCATCTTATACACTGAATACAGCATTTTTTGCCTCCCAAACCCCACCTCCTTCACCAAGATGGCCATGCAGAGCCTGTAGGAGGCTTTCAGAGAGCTCTTGGGGCTTGGGGAGGGCAGAAATAAGCGAAAACCAGGCCGTTTCTTGCTCAATCCCCCCCCCCAATCCCCAGGAGCATTCTATAAGCCTCCTAAAGGCTATTCGTGACATTTTTTTTTAAAAAAAAAATGGGCCCATTTTCACGAAAAACGGGCCATTTTTGGGAGGTCTGCAGTGTGCAGAAACTTTTTTTTAATTTGCTTTTTCAAAACCTTGATGCGTCTTATACTCTGGTGCGTCTTATACTCTGAAAAATATGGTACTTTTAGATTTCAATAGAAAAAAACACATGACTCTTATACTTACCAATAAGTGAACAGAAAAGGAACCGACACAAACCCACCAACGGATGCAATGCTGACAATATGACCGTAGTTATTTTTCATCATAGCTGGCAGGAAAGCTTTTATTGTCTGTAATGAAGATGTCATGTGTGACCCCAAAAAAAGTATGGTTACATTTCTGTATTTTTTCATTCAAAAGCACACATATTCTTAAACTGAATAATTGATGTGCATGCTATTTATAATTAGATGATTTCTCCCCCTCCAATAATCATTGGAAGCAGTGTGAACGTAATAGTTTTATACATATGTGTAATGTGATACAGGAGCATTGATGAATGCATACGAATTAACTTTCTTAAAATATATTATTTTTTTCATATTTGGTAATTGGACTGACTAGCACTGATGATGTTACCTACCGTATTTTTTGGACTATAAAACGCGCCTGTGTATAAGACGCACCAAGATTTTGAAGAGGTAAGTAAGAAAAAAAAATTTTTGTCCTCCCAGCCCTCCATGAGCACTCTGCAGGCTTCAGCAGGGCTGGGGGAAGGCAAAAACGCCCCAGTTTTTGCAAAAAATGGGTGGAAAATGGGCCGCTTTTTTTGCAAAAACGGAGGGATTTTTTTCCTTCCCCCAGTCCTGCTGAATCCTGCAGAGTGATTCTGGGGAGTGGGGGAAGACAAAAACACATCCGTTTTTTGTGGAAAACAGGGGCATTTTTGCCATCCCCAGCCCTGCTGAAGCCTGCAGAGTGCTCCTGGCCGCTGGGGGGAAGGCAAAAGCGCCTCAATTTTTGCAAAAAACGGCCCAGGGGTGGGGCTTTGGAAGGCCAAAAATGGCTATATTTGGTCTATAAGATGCACCAACATTTCCAAGCTCTTTTAGAGGGGGAAGATGTGTCTTATACTCCGAAAAATACGGTCATTTGAGTAATGAAACATCAGCAAGAAAACAACCTCAGAGAGCATCAAGGACCCCACATTTCAACCCTGTGCTACAAATATTCTCGTTTGTTAATAATAGGAAATATTTAACCTCAGCCATAGGCTATTTCTTTGAGAATAATTGATCCGGAATGATCTGGATTTGAGCTTTAGTTATATTAGGTCTTCTCCCGTCCAAGTTCAGGCTCGGCTTTTGTACAATGAGGCCACCATAATAACCTCAAGGTTAGAATAGCACATTGAGATCTTTGAGGCAGTCCTCAAAAAGAGGCTGGATACAGCCATTGGCCTAAAGCACAGGTGTCAAACACGCCGCGTCATGTTGCCATCACGTGACTTTTGCGACATTTCCCCCTTTCATGGAGCTGGGGTGGACGTGAGCTGCGTGTGACACATCCGGTCCACAGGCTACCCAGTTTGACATCCCTGGCCCTAAAGGGTGGTAATACAGATGATGAATGGGCCTTCAAGTCTAAGTGCTATTGCTATTAGTTGCGTTTCAGTTGCGTTTATTAGATTTCTAATTTCTGATTGACCGCACACTGGCTGGTCAGGGACAGCCAAAGGGTTGGATGTGGTCCAGGATATGCATTAGGGTATATAAAGCTTTATGTGACTTGAGACCAAATTACTTGCTGGACTTTTAAGGCCTATACATGCTCCCTCATATGCTTAGATCTTTCAGGAGTCTCTTTGTTAATCCTGTATAATTCCATGGGACTTTCATTGTGGAAATTACTGTTAAAAAGGTCTGCTTCTTACAGAAGGATGCAACTCAAAACAGTTTTTTTACTGAGACTTTTTAGAGAGTTAAAAAAAAAAGTTTGCCTGAGTTTTGGCGCAAAGATCTAATAACTTTTTTTTTAATTACACTTGCAAAATATATGTGCAGGACCACTAACGGGAATGAACAGTATACAGTTTTAAAATAAAATAAAAATTGGCCTCTACTTGGTTAGGTTCCATTCATTGCTTCTTATCCTGCCTTCTGGTACTTTGGAAAATAGGTTGACCCCCTTGATCTTTGCGGCAGCCCCTCAAATTCTGGAACACTGCTATCATGTCTCCCCTAATTAGAGGTGGATTGCTACCAGTTCGGCCTGGATCGGGCGAACCGGTAGCGGCAGTGGCAGGAGGCTCCGCCCACCCACCCGGATTCTTCGCACAGAAGCTTCTACGCATGCGCGGAAGTGTTGCGCGATCACAACGCTCACGCATGAGCAAACCAGTAGTAAAACAAATAGCAACCCACCACTGCCACCCACCACTGCCCCTAGTCCTTCTCTTCATCAGACTAGACATATCCAATTCCTGCAAGCCTTCTTTATATAGCAATAGCAATAGCAGTTAGACTTATATACCGCTTCATAGGGCTTTCAGCCCTCTCTAAGTGGTTTACAGAGTCAGCATATCGCCCCCAACAACAATCTGGGTCCTCATTTTACCCACCTCGGAAGGATGGAAGGCTGAGTCAACCTTATATGTTTTAGCCTCCAGCCCGCTAATCATCTTGACCAAAAACTGGATGCAGTATTCCAAGCATGGTCATATCAAGACTTTATAAAGCGGTAGTAATACTTCCATGTGAAATACTTTCAAGCAGGTAGCAGAAACTGGTTTTGCTGGCAGATGAATAAGCTTCCCCAACATATCTTTAGTTATGATCACACTTTTAAGGTACTTGGTGGTACTGTAAGCTCAATTAAGCTTAAGCCCTGTATTCCTAATATTAATTAAATAGTTAAAATTTAAGTTCTCAGTGATACTTACCCAGTAATGAGCTAGAACATTGATATCATATATTTTTTGTATTTGCTTGTCCTGGATGGAAAGCAGCTCTCCTGTTAATGCCACACCGGCATTATTCACTAAAAGAGTAACATCTCCAACATCTTCTTTTACCTTTAAAATTAAGAAACAGAAATGATTAAACTGTGCACTGGTTAAATTTGGTTTTCTTCCTTGGGGGGGGGGGGGCTGCCAAATAGACCGTGCAGAGACTGAATATTTTAAAAGAAAAAAAAAAAGCACATTTACAAGATCAGGCTTGGCATTCTATAGATGTGCTGTAATTTAGTATGTCAACACTAGAGTTTTGGGAGCTGAAGTCTTGAGACATCTGGATAGGCTGATTTAGGGGGCAAGTGACACAATCAGCCTATATACATACAACAATTATATGACGAAACTATTGTTGTAAAACAAAAGCCCTTTGTTTTTGTTTTAAAATTTTGTTGGCTCCTTGCCAGAGTTGAACTAAAGTACACTTGCAAATTCCTTGGACTGCAAGGCAATCAAACCGGGCAGTCCTAGAGGAGATCAACCCGGATTGCTCTTTAGAAGGCCAGATCCTGAAGATGAAACTCCAATACTTTGGCCACCTAATGAGAAGGAAGGACTCCCTGGAAAAGAGCCTAATGCTGGGAAAGACTGAGGGCAGAAGAAGAAGGGGACGAAAGAGAAGGAGGTGGCTGGATGGAGTCATCACTGAAGCAGTCAGTGTGAGCTTAAATAGTCTCCAGAGGATGGTAGAGGACAGGAAGGCCTGGCGGAACCTTGTCCATGGGGTCGCAATGGGTCCGACACGACTTTGCAACTAACAACAACACTTCAAATTAACAAGCAAGCATTCACTGGACAAAAATATGACGTAGAAAGCAAACACAGGAGCATTTGTAGGTGAGATGGAGTTAAATAAATAAATATATGTAGGTAGTCCTCAACGTATGACCACAATCGAGCCCCAAATTTCTGTTGTCAAGTGAGACGTTTGTTAAGTTAATTTTGCCCCATTTTACGACCTTTCTTGTCATAGTTGTTAAGTGAATCGCTGCAGTTGATGAGTTAGTGACACAGTTGTTAAGGGAATCTGGCTTCCACACTGATTTTGCTGGTCAAAAGGTGACTCCCATGACCTTGGGACACAGCAACGGTCATAAGTATGGATCAGTTGACAAGCATTTGAATTGTGATCATATGAGCATGGGGATGATACCAAGGTTGTCAGTGTGAAAAATGGTCATAAGCAGCGTTGGAATTCAAATAGTTTAACAACCGGTTCTCTGCCTTAATAATTTCCTCCAACAACCAGTTCACCAAACTGCTCAGAAAGTTCGGACCACTTTCTCCTGAAGTGGTACGAACTGTCTGAATCCCACTACTGGTCATAAGTCATATTTTTCAACACTGTTGTAAATATGAATGATCTGTTGTAAGTTGAGGACTGATATAGCTATATATCAAGGAATGAAAAAATACCAATACCCAATTTGGAAAACTATTATATGCAACATAAGAACTATATCATACTGAATAGGAAGGGAAAATAAGCAGTCTCTTAAGTTCATTAGAATGTGCTTAAAGCTTGTTTTCCAAAACTTTATAAAAACTAGGGAAAGAAGACAGACATTCACTGTTCTTACTTTCTCAGCCGCAGCGTAGATTTCCTCTCTCGAGCTGCAGTCCACCATATAAGGATATACTTCGACTCCCAGCTTTCTGCAGTCTTCAGCGACTTCCTCTAGGCCACTCTACAAACAGTAGAAAGAATAAATATAATTCATTTTTTTTGTGTTCTGCCAACAAAATATTACTGAATCAAAGAAGGGGGTAAAAGTTACTACAGTGCCAACAAAATCATAGTTCGAGAATTTAAAGTTCATGTATGATCAAACCAAGATAGATATTCTGAAGAGTCACGGATTGGCTTCTGTGAAAGGATGCTTCCTTCTACATGGACTAGATCAGAGGTGTCAAACTTGATTTCATTGCGGGTCACATCAGGGTCGTGTTTGATCTCAGGGGGCTGAGTGGACGTGGCTGGGGTGGGCGTGGCCAGCTCAATGTCCTGCAGCCTGCCAGCAGTCCTCTCGAGCTCCGTTTTCGCTGGCAGAGGCACCATGGGTGGTCCTTCACTGTTTCCAGGGCGGCCCGCAAGCCAGATCTAAGTACCCCGGGGGCTGGATCCAGCCCACAGGCCTTGAGTTTGACACTAGACTGTTAATTGAATCAATGGGAGAGCCATGTCCACATTACGCTGTCCAAGGAGTAGTCGGAACTAGATGGTCACATGTCTAGGACCATTAGGCTCCCACCATTTTAAGAGCTGAGGTGGCTCAGTGGTTAGAGTGCAGTACTGCAGGCTACTTCAGCTGACTGCTAGCTGCAGTTCAGCAGTTCAAATCTCACCAGGCTCAAGGTTGACTCAGCCTTCCGTCCTTCCGAGGTGGGTAAAATGAGGACCCAGATTGTTGGGGGCAATATGCTGACTCTGTGAACCGCTTAGAGAGGGCTGTAAAAGCACTATGAAGCGGAATATAAGTCTAAGTGCTATTGCTATTTTGCCTCCAGCCACCTGCCTTAGTTCATTCAGAACCAGCTTTTCTCCTCTGCTGGCCTTCCCCCGGCGATTCTCCCTGGCCAATGCTCCGCCCCAGCACCACCACAAGCTACGCACTGGCAGCGTTTGCCTGCCCCCACACCCCAGATCTTGTTCTCTTCTGTAACCTGTTGCCAATAACATACTCCTCCCAGCCCCCTCGGTCACCCTTCGCAGCACCATCATTGCCGCTTGCCACCCAATTGGCTGGCGGCTTCTTTTCTCATGGAGCGAAACATCCGGAACAAATAGTGTCTTGGTGAATGGGTTGAGTGGAGGGCCAGAGGCCCATTGTCCAGGGAGAATCACCAGGGGAGGGTCAGCAGAGGAGGAAAGCTGACTGTGAATGGGCTGAGGCGGGTGGCTGGAGGAGAACTGGGCGCGGCCAATGGTAGGAGCCTAAAGGTCCCATTCAGTTGGCCACTATACATGTCCTGTTTTCACCAGGGGATGCATTGTGTCTTGGAAATAGAGAATGTAAGATAGAAGGATGATTTAGAGCAACGGTGCCCCAACCTTTTGGGCACCAGGGACCGGTTCCATGGAGAGGGTTTTTTTCCCCGCGGACCGTAAGGGGTGTGGTTTTGTGGATTTAGGGTCAAGTAGTCTTAGCACGAACCCCTATAAAATCCTATACTAATGTATGGAGCATTGAGACTCATCTCAAGTTTCCACAGATGTGCCTGGCCTCTATTGGAATGAACTGGGCCATCCCTTGAGATCAGTAATAAAAAGTACCATACAATAAAATCATTTGTTTCCTGTTTCAATGCGATTGTAATCTTGGAATGTCTCAATTTAGTTGATAATCTTGAACAACACAAGGCATTCTTTGTCAAGGATGTAGCAGGAAGCAAGGGACCCATATATGTAATTAATCTATTTAATTAACAGTTCTTGCCCGTTGAATGCTACGTTATCTAAATATTTCTTTTCTCTGGCTTCTTCCAGCCCACTAATCAGTAGTTCTAGAAGGTAATATTTGACTTAGAGGTGGAGACACCTTTCAGGTTAGAACATAGAATAATAGAGTTGAAAGGGTTCTCGGACCTCCAACCCCCTGCTCAAACAGAAGACCCTGTATTAGTGATGACTAACCTTTTTCTCCTTGCGTGCTCACCTTCATAGTGCAATGTGCCCCAGCCCCCTGCGCATGCACACATGCCGCTGTGCTTCCCCCGCAAATGCGCACCACCCTCTGCACTCTCCCCACACCCTGATTTGGGCCTAGCAGGTATCTCTGAAGCCTTCTGAGACCAAGAATGGGCCACAGGGGCACTACACCCCCACACCCCATTTTCAGCCTAACAGGTCTCCCTAAAGCCTCCCGAACCCCAAAAACGGAGCACAGAGGGCGCTGCTCCAACCCATGCATATATGGGCAATCCACCGCCTCCGCACATTTGCCCATGATCCCCTGCACATGCACTATTGGAAAATAATTTAACCCGCTCATCTTTGTAGGAGTCCCTGAAATATTGGAACTCTATCACATCCCCCCTTAGTCCTTCTTTTCATTAGATTAGAACCTATTGAATTCTTACAACCATTCTTCATGTTTCAGTTTCCAGCCCCCAATCATTTTTGTTCTTCTCTGCACTCTTTCTATAGTTTCAACATCTTTTTTGCATTGTGGCGACCAGGACTAGCTTGACTTATGACAGGATTCAAAGAGTAATGGCCACATGTTCAATTCCAGTTAAGCTAGTTCATGGTTCTGACCTATGTGTAAGAATCTAGTTAACCATTGTCACTAGATAAGAGTACGTGATGACTCCAGGCTGATTTCTCTTTTGACTCTGGATTCAGGCTCCACCCACGTCTTATTTCTATGGTGTAAATAAGGGTGTCTATAGGAGAAAGAGTAAAAAATGTTAAGATAATATCTATGACCACCTATATCAGGGGTGTCAAACTCGATTTCATTGAGGGTCACATCAGTGTTGTGTTTGACCATGGGGGGCCGGGGTCATGGCCCTCTGCCAGTGAAAATGGAACTCAGGGGGGACAGGACGACATGCACCTCCTGGGCCCCATTTCCAGCCACGATGGTCTCCTACAATCCTCCTTGCAACAATTAGTTCGGCAAACCGGATGCAAAATTAGCATCCGCTCCGCCCGAACTGGTCTGAACCGGCTGAATCCCACCCGTTTGCTCTGAAGCAAACCACCCACATATCAACTACATTTTCTGCTCTGCATTTCATGTTTTATACATTTTTGGTGCTACAACGAAACAAGCAACTGACCACAAAATTGGCCTTCAAGCGATTTATACAAACGCATGTATTCTTGTGTGCATAAACATATACATATGCACAAACTTTCTGTAGCTGTAAGAAAAGCTTCCTTTGCTCCTTTATGTGGAATTTATTTGCTGAAGAAAAAGATGACATTAAAACAATAAAGTTAGCGCCTGCAAGTAGCCAATTGTCTTCCAAAAGCTAAGCGCTCTCTCTCTCTGTATGTGTATGTGTGTTGCATCATTCCTGTGGTTAGATTTAAGAGTGTATGGGGGGAGGGTGCTGTAGCACCTCCTCACTCCTCTCCCCTTCCTAACTTTTAAACAGGGTCATATGCAGGGGTGGGTTGCTGCCAGTTTTACTACTGGTTTGCTTCAAGCGCGTGCCAGATGCATGTGCACACACATGCACAGTTCAATGTAAATTATTCTTTGCGCATGCGCAGAACATTTTACAGTGAACTGCGCACAGGCAGACTACTATACAGTATGCCGACAACGGGAACATTGCTGTTAGGACTTAGGAATCTTATTGGGGGGCTTATTTTGGGGGGAGGGCTTATTGTAGAGCATGCATTCAAAAGCCCAAATGGGATAATTATCGGGGGCGGGTGTTCTTATTTTCAGAGAAACAGGGTAATACATTGAACAATTAAACATTGTAATGTTCTTCCTTTCCTCTGTTATTTTCCAATAAAAATACCATAGTAACTGTTATGTAAGCTCCCGGTTGGGAGAGCGAGTGCGTTCAGAGAAGCATTGTGAGAATGGTGTTGTACAACACATAAACCAGCATACAGAGACACTGCAGTTTAAATAGGCTTTTACTTTCATGGAAATAGAGGTATCAGAGTCCATCAAATAGTCCGGTACTCAAAGTTTGCTAGCAGTTGCAAAACTTACAATAGTTCACAGCACTTTCTAACAGCCAGCTTCCAAAACACTCAGATCAGATCAGCCCAGCATCTAACAGAGAGCTAACAGTCGTTCTGGCTCCCTCTTATGGCCGATTGAGGAAAACAGCAACCAATCACATTTTACAATAACTTGGAGAATTTTTAAGAAGATAGAGTCTATACCAAAAAATAACCAGACAACAAGGTGCGGAGTGATGTCCATAAAAACTTTACCAAGGAAATAAACAGGAAATTAACTCCACAAATGGCAAAAGAAATAAGACTACGTGCCTTCGGGACAATTTAGGTCCAATTGAACCCCCCAATGGCAAAAGTATTGGCTGCAGTCTCAAAACATCGAGATCGCACGTCCGTACCATAGGGACATTGGTTCCTCCTCCGAAATACAGTGCGCTTTCTGTTACGTTTGGAAAATAAGAAAGCAGCTTGTAGAAATAAATTGTGTGTAATACTTGTTTTATTGAAAATATGATAATAAACAAAATAGCTAAGTTTGATGATTAGTAAGTAGGACCATTACCCCGCCCGAATGTTGTATGCATGTTGCGTATTATTTTATTATGTGTTGTCGTCTTAGTGTTGTATTCCCCCCTCCCTGGTTTTCTGTGAGCCGCCCTGAGTCCCCTCAGGGAAAAGGGCGGCCTACAAATAAAATCAATTCAAATTCAATTCAATTCAAATTTAGTAATTTTTAGATTGCTTGCTTAAATAAATAGTTGATAATGGTAACAAGGTATATTTCTATGTTGGCTGGAGGTGAGGAAACTGGATAGAAGTAATAAATGAGTTCAACTAATTCTTGTTTAGAATAGGTTATAAAGGTTTAAGGCTATTGGATGACTTTGTAATAATTAATGAAATGCCATTAGGTGGTTGTGTTTTTTAACTATGCATTATTCTAGGCAAAAGGACACTAAAACAATTTCAGTCAAATGAGAACTATGATATGTTGAAAGTAAGACTCATTAAGAACTTTGACATTTGATATGAATCTAAGTGATGACTGTGGAAGAGTTGCACAAAAGCTAATTGTAACCATTTGACACACTTTCTACAAGATGTAATGCAAGATGATTATTGTGGGTGGGTGTTGTTTGTTTAATAAAAATTAAAAATTGTAAAAAAAGAAAGAAAGCGTACTGTATTTCCATTGGAACTTGTCCCACAGATATGTTTAGATTGGTTTCCAGGAATGTCTGTGAGCCTTTTGCTTATTATTCTTGCTCTCCCTCCCTCTACCCCCCCACCCTTTAAAAAAAAAATCTTGTTAATTCCCTAATTCTAAAGTAGAATAATTGCCTTACCTTGTTTATGTCCCAGAGAACCAGTCGGCTTTTCAGTTTGGCAAATTCAAAGGCTGTGAATCTTCCAATGCCGCATGCAGCTCCAGTTATAAGGACAATTTCACCAGCTATAGATTTTCTCTTCACAGGAATAAAACATTTCACCAAAGCTTCAATATAGCAATAGGTTGCAAAGACTACAAACCAGAGGAAATGGAGTAGAGAATGCATTCTTGCTTTCGTCTACAAATGTGATTTGACAGACTGTTGGGAGAACTTTGGAAAAAATGTGCAGCTGGCTATTCA